>NW_008602240.1:0-7553 GCF_000691845.1 Merops nubicus | reverse complement strand
TGGGGAAGGGTCTGGAGCCCAAGTGTGGGGAGGAGCAGCTGAGGGAGCTGGGGGTGCTGAGCCTGGAGCAAAGGAGGCTCAGGGGAGACCTTCTGGCTGTGACACCTCCTGACAGGAGCCTGGAGCCAGGGGGGGGTCGAGCTCTGCTCCCAAGGAGCAAGGGACAGGACAAGAGGAGACAACCTTAAGTTGCTCCAGAGGAGATTTAGTTTGGACCTGAGGAAAAATGTCTTCCCCTTGAGGGCTGTGCAGGGCTGTGCCAGGCTGCCCAGGGCAGTGGTGGAGTCCCCACCCCTGGAGGGGTTCCCAAGCTGTGGAGATGTGGTGTGAGGGACACGGGGCAGTGGGGACCTGGCAGTGCTGGGGATGGCCAGGCTCTGTGATTTAAAGGTCTCTTCCAACCCAAACATTTCTGTGATTCCATGATTCTATTCCCCACGTTAATTTGAGGACTGTTAGGTTTCTCAACCTGCTTTCCCCCACCCAAGAAGCAAATGAAGATTGGACTAGTGGTGATGCTCCAAGAGGCTCTGAACCCCGGTGCCTGGATTACACGGTAATTCCAGGACATGCTTCTTTAAACACTTTCCTCCTTTCATAATCACCAATTAGTTAAATCAGCAGCAGTGCCCGGGCTGGCGTGCCGCAGGCCACGCACGCAGCATCCCCAGCTCGGATGAAGATGTGTTTTAACCCATCACCTAAAAAAGACTTCAGCCTTCCCACCTCCTCCTCCTCCTCCTCCTCTTCCTCCTCCTCCCAGCTTTATTGATTATTGAAAATGTTACATCCCAGGGAGGAAAATGTCATTGCTTTAAATACCAGCATTAACAGTTGGCAAAAGTTCTTTTTCGCCCGGGCGCGCGTGATGAAGAAAAATTAAACAATGGAAAAGACAGGAAAATATACAGAATTTAAAAGAGAGAAAAGAAGGGGGGGAAAAAAAATCCTTTGCTGGTTAACTGAACCGAGAAGAAGCTTTGGTCCCCGGCGTGGCGGCGAACGCGCCTGATACCGGACTTTAGACTGGAACGGTGAAATATATAATGAAATCCAACAAGGAAAGTGGAAAAACAGCCAAATCGGTGCAGCAAAGTGGTTAATAGGATCATTAGCCTCCTCGCTGTATTTTTTTGGACATTGTGTGTGCCTGTACCGTCGTCCTCGAGAGCAGATTGCAGGAACAGGCTGACAGTTACCCGCTAACTCAGCAGTGCTGGGTGCAAACTGCCATCTTCCTGTGGATTTACAGCTGCCACTTCTGCTACTTCAATTAGTTCTATAGCACACAGATGTTGCTTAAATGTTGCTGCTAATGATACTGCAATAAGCGTAAGATTCATGCCATATTTTGAGGCACGTAAATTTCTCAAGTGGCACAATTAAAGTGGAAATATTAGGTGGGGAGAACTTGGCAGTCTCTCCAACTTGGAAAGCGCACCCGCTATGCAATAATGGGTCAAAAATTCATTCAAGTTTTACTGCTGTTCGGAGTTTTAAAAGACTTTTCACAGTTGAATGCAAAGTAGTAAAAAAAAAAAAAAAAGAAAAAAAAAAAAAAGGGGGAGTATTAGGAAATGAGGACGCCGTGGTGTTATTCAGACATGACTTTTCATTTCAAATCGAAATCACGCGCCGCCGAGGCGCTGGAGGAATAAATAAAATAAGTTTTCATTAATAATGGTTTAATTGCCGTGGCTGCGGGGAGGTTCGGCGCGGCGGTTGTGTGAGGGGGAGGAAAAAAGGGAAAGAAGGAGAAAAAAAAAAAAATACATAAAAAAAAAAAATAAAAGCTTTCCCAAATCACACACAGAGACAGCATCAATCATTTCCGAAGCCAGATGTAGCCTCCAAACTGCAGCCTGACAACACATCTCCTGTTTGTGCAGCCACCAAGCAATTATTCTTTCCATTATATCTCCCAATGACAGATCTCCAAACCCAGGGCTGTAAAAATTAGAGTTTGGGCTTATACAGTTGTGTCAGGTCTTAAAAAAAAAAATTTAAAAAAAAAAAAATAAGAAAACTTATCGTGGCTGCAGTGTTTATGAGCTTGTCAAAGTGCATGTACATAATTTTCATCAAAATTTCTTTCACCTCATTTCCAATCCTCCAGGATTAGATTTATCAGCAGCTCGCTCGGGGAGAGCTCTGTGCGTGCGGCCCGGCGGCTTTCCCACCCGCGAGCAGGATCGGGTGAGATGCTGTTCTTCATCCCAAATATTTGTCTTGCCCAGATTGTTTTTAAGGTACCGCCTCGGCGAGCCAACAAATTGGAGGTGTGATTTTTAAGAATGGTTTCACACCTCTGTCTCCTTTGGTCCCTACCTCACTGCAAATGCATTTTGATGGGGAAGAGGAACCGGTGGCAGCGCTGAACCGGGAGGCAAAGCCAAGGAAAGAGAGCTGGAAATCCACAGATTATTTCCATTTCATGTTTAATTTATTTATACAGGGGAAAGATTAGCAGGCGAGCGCTGGTTTTGGAACTTCCAGCGTGTGCTGTATTTAAGGGATGAAGTTAAACATGAGGAGAAGCAATCAATAGCCAGGCCGGCGAGCATCAGCGCCTTCTATCTAAATTACTGATTTTCTCCCACCAACGTTTCCATTTCTCTGCGTGGCTCCGTCCCACTCCTGCTTTGGATTATTTAACAGCAAATCTTACAGATGTCAGATTTGTCTTGTTCCGAGGCAACGAGGACAATAAGTTCCAGCTGACCTCAGGACAATGAATCTTGCAGGAGCGCGGTGTGTGTTTGATACCGGCGGGGAGCGGCTCCCGTGTAATTGAGAGAGGGAAATGTCACCCTCGCCTCGCTGTTGACACGGCACTTTCTGTGTGCACAGGCAGCCCCAGATTTCTTATTCCCTTTTCCCTGGGTTTTTTTTGTCCTTTATTTTCAAGCATGGCGTTGGGCAGGCTGAGGTGTCCTCGCGTCGTGGCAGTGGGGGTGGCAGGAGGGGTCTGAAGCCAGGAAGCCAAAACGTTTCTCTGTTTCTCCATCTTGTGATGGTCCTGCCTCACCTCAACCTGGCTGCCTCGTTGTAGCTACAGCCCCACACTGCAGTGGGCAACACCATCTTTTGTTATTAGATCTCTTGTTCCCCAACTGACCTGTCCCCTACAGAAAATTGTGGAATTATAGAATCATGGAATTGTTTTGGTTGGAAAAGACCTTTATGAGCAAGTCCAACCATTCACCCAGCACTCCACTGACCCATGTCCCTCAGCACCACATCTCCACGGCTTGGAAACCCCTCCAGGGGTGTGGACTCCACCACTGCCCTGGGCAGCCTGGCACAGCCCTGGGCAACCCTTCATTTAGGTGAAATCATTTAATTCCAAGCAATTATTTCCCATTGAAATGAGCTAAATAATTAAGGTTCCTGCGAATGGCCTCGTGACGAGGATCAAGTGGGTTTGGTGCCTGGTTGCAGCTACTTGGTTTTCCTTGCAACACAAGGTGCTGGGCTCCAGTTGACATGAGATACTCATCATCCATCAGAGGCCTTGACTTTTCACAGTAACAGAAACAAAATTACCTTAATCCCACCTACTAATCTTTCTTTGCCATTTATCAGGATGTGGGCTGCTCAGTGGGAAAGTCTTCTACTGGATATGGAGGAGATTGTCTGGATCACCTTTTGAGCACAAAAACGACCAATTCACACCAAGGACATGATGCTCAATCACAGGATCATAGAATGGGTTGGGTTGGAAGGGACCTTAAAGATCCTCTAGTTCCACCCCCCTGCCATGGGCAGGGACACCTCCCACTAGAGCAGGTTGCTCAGAGCCCCATCCAGCCTGGTCCTGAACACCTCCAGTGGTGGAGCATCCACAGCTCCCCTGGGCAACCTGGGCCAGGGTCTCACCACCCTCAGAGAGAAGAATTGCACCTCCTGCTTCCAGAAGAAGATGTTCAGCATGTCCTGCCTTGCTGCAAACCACTGTGAGTCAAGCTGCCTTTTTATACAATGCCCTTAGAAACGTTACCAGCCAGAAGCCCTGGTTATTAACTATTGTCATGAACTACTCAGTTCCAAATAATTATCTATGATTTCCCCTCTAGAAAAATGTCCAGCATTGCTAAATGTGATATTTTAGGCCACACCATGCAGTAACGTAACCAAAATTTAACTTCTGCCAACTGAATTAACCTTAAAATTTAACCTAAGGTGGAGAACAAAAACCAAGGGCAGTGGTGGAGTCCCCACCCCTGGAGGGGTTTCCAAGCCGTGGAGATGTGGGGTGAGGGACACGGGGCAGTGGGGACCTGGCAGGGCTGGGGGAACAGTTGGACTTGATGTTCTTAGAGGTCTCTTCCAACCAAAAGGATTCCCTGACTGTGTGGTGCTGTCAGGGTGACACAGAAAAGGCTTTTATTTGCTTTGGCAAAGATTTCCCAACTCCATCCCACTCTGACTTTGTTTCTCATTCCAGAAACCCTCTATAATCTATTATGCTATATAGGCCAGTCTTGTTCCCCCCCTCACTCCAGCCTATGTCCTCTTTCTATTTAGGAATTAATTATGATGCTATCTCCTGTAACTCATTAGTATCAATTAATTCTTTCCCTTTCATGATTTTATATAGCTAAATTAGATTGCCTCTTAGGAACTTAATAATCAGTATTGGACCCATTTAGAGGTGTCTTTTTTTCCCTTCTCCACCCAGTTTTAGTTGGGTTTGAGGATGTGGTGGCTAGAAATGCCCCGTCCCCTCTGGTGGGGACAGGGCTGGTGTGGTGACACCTCCACCATCCTCACCAACTCCAGCCTCTCACAGTGCTGGAAGATTTGGCCTCGCTTCACCCATAATTCTATATTTTAACAGTCGTTTTTATTATTATTTCTGTATTTTGGAGCTGCATGAGATTTCTTTATCAGAACGAAGAGGAAATATCCTGCTTCTAGCCACTGGCCAAACCACTGTGAATTATCTTCCCCTGAAACGTGTCCCAGGGCTGGAGAGGAGCGTGGAGGGGGGTGGATGTTCTCCTCATTCCTCCTGGTGGGGTGCTCCCTCTGACATCCCAGCGTTGCTGGCAGGCGTGGGGCCGTGTTTAACTGCTTCACTGCTCACTGGCACATCCAACCCACCCAGGGAAAAAAAACAGTAATATGATTGAATATATCTGGCAGGACCTGATATTCCCACTCAGTTTGAATCTGATCCAGCAGCAGCCAAGGCAATTAAATAACAAGTTTTCTCCAGCAAAATGAGTTGCAAAATGCCCCCAGCTGCATGATGTAGGAAATACACCTTGGTTGCACTGGTTGCTGTGCCTGCCCCTCGCCGGGGCCGTGGCTGAGGTGGCTTTGCATGACCCACTTCATGTTCTTTCAAAACCCTGAGCCCAATCCTGAGGTGCAGGAGCCCCGGCTGTGGGCAGGGGTGGAGGAAGGTGAGTGGGTTTGCCTCGCTTCAAACACGACCAGCATCTGCCAGCCTTTGGCTTGGGATGCTCTGTGACCAGCCAAGAGAGCTGGGGCTCGGCCCTTCACTGCAAATAGAGGCCAGGCTGTGGTGGGGGTGGCTTGGCTTTGGTGGGACAGCCAAATACAGCTTAGAAAGCAGAATTTGAGGGGATCAGCCAGTGCCATTTTAGAGCCTCGCTGTCCCAGGCTGCAAATGAACCATCCAGCCATGGCACCAAGCAGCCGTGCTCCACTTTAGCACGACATGAGCACCATGAAGTTGGAGTTTTTTTAAAGATGGAGCTAAGAGCATGTCAAGGGTTAGGGCTGGGACAGCTGCTGGGTGAGTGACAGACTCTCTGTTAACCCCTCTCCAGTCCATAAGTCTCCCTGTTAACCCCTCTCCCTTCCCAAGGGGAAGAGAAAGGCAATAAGGCAGAGAGACTTATGTACTGGAAAGCTAAAACAACTTTAATGAAAATAACAACAAAGTGGAATATATACAAATATTTACAAAACCAGTATTGAGCCCAACCCCCTGGTGGCAACTCCATCACCATCCCCACTGGTGCTGTGGAGCAGGCACTGGGGAGGCCCCAGATTAGACTCAGCAGCAGATGGGAACTGGATTCAGGAGCTGGATTCTGGAATGGGAGTCAGCAACACACAGATTTGGGTCAAAGGCAGAATGGACAGAGTCTTCCTTGGACACCAGGCACTGAAGGAGAGCCTTCACCTTGGTGATCCCTCAGCTGGCACTGGAAAAACCTGACTGAAAAAGGCACCTCCACTGCAGTGCAAAGTTGGCCAATGTTGTGTTTTCCTTCAGCAACGCCAGGAGAGCCCCCGAGGAGCTGCTGGCAAAGGCTGGATTGAGCCCCAATTTTATTGTTTCCATGGTGGCTGCCAGATCAAACAGGGAGAGGCAACAGGAGAGCTCTGCTGGGGAGGCAGATGGGCGTGAAGACTTCTTAATAAGTAGCGTAAGGAGTGTAATTGCTAAATCCCAATTAAGGCAGATATGGGTCAAGCAAAGGAAAAAGAAGGGTGGGTTTCAGGGAGAGGAGAGGAAAAGTCAAAAAGCTGAGGCTCGTAGGATGACTTTAATCCTGATTGCATTCAGATTTGCAGCCTCCTCCCATCACACCACCCCTGCCCTGGGCTGCCAGCCTGAACCCCCACAGCAGGGGCATGGCAAGGGAGAAAAAGAATAAAGCAAAAGGGGGCAAAAAAGGAACTCAAAACTTTACCAGAAGGGCAAAATAATTTTATTGATAAAACTAATCTGTTTCCCTCAAAATTTAGAAAAATTTCAGTCTAAAACCCATTCAGGATGGCTTTCAAGTATGATTTTCACTAAAAACGAGGGGAAATGTGCTCTCTGATCTGTCTTGTCTTTTTTTTTTCCCCTAGAATGTCTGCTTATTTTCCCAAGGAGCTATTATTCTCATTACCAACAAATTTTAACCATTACTGTTCAAAATCCAGGGGTTTTACTGAATATTCACTTCCTATGGCTCATCAGGGAGCTGCCCAGCATTATTTCACCCACTTACATTTGTGTGTGCAATTATATTTCATAATCTGATCATGTCTTTTATATCTTTAGAGGGATGAAAATGCTGAATGTTGCATTTCCTTTTTTTATTGTAGGAGATGTGGAGTTCTTTTTTTGGGTGGAAATAAGAGTTTAGGGACACTGTGGTGGGAGCAGCATTAATTTCATCAGCTAAAAAGAGCTACCAAAATAGTGCTGGATGGAGAAGGCAGGAGCAGGTTTTTCTATATGTTCTGCATGTGAAGTAAATTAATTATCTTAATAAATTTAACATGAAAAGGAGATATTAAAGTATGTATCTATATTAAAATAATCTATATATAGTAAAAAAATGGGATATATGGATTCTAATCATCATGATGTCCTTCAAGATACTAAAAACCAGCAGAGAGGGAGATGAAAGCACATCTTCTGCTCTTCCAACTCCCAGTCATGTTTTCAGTTTTGAGTGAATTAGAACTTGCTGAATACTTGAAACAAAACCAAAAAAAATCCCACTGCTGAAACCATTGTCACCGAGTTCATCCCTGGCACAGAGTCTCACTCCAGGTGCTGAGCTGGTGGTTTCTGC
>NW_008602239.1:7930-8434 GCF_000691845.1 Merops nubicus | reverse complement strand
ATGGAAGAAAAAAAGCAGGCAGAGGGAATAAACCAGCATTTATGCAAACTTCCAAAATGGAATTCCTTCTATTACAATCTTTTATAAAGATTTATGGTACAAATTACAGAATTTGTCCTAATTTGCCAGAGGGGTAACCAAAAGTTATTAGAAAAATATTAAATATATTTGTAAGTTAGTAAATGTAGCATCTTACTATAGCTCTAAACTAGCATTGCAGTGTGGTAATATGAAAAATGCCTTACCTTAAACATTTTTGCTATAAATTAGCTGCTGAAGTACTAAATGACAGGAAACACAATGCATAAAAGCAGATGTAAACTCTATATCCTAGTATTTCACAAGGCTCAGTTAGTAATTTCTCTTACTCTTTGTGAAAAGTCATTCATGCATCATACTTCTACCTGCTCTGAGTTACAGCAGAAGTATCCGAGTTTTGCATTAAAGCTTCCTTCCTCTGACAGCAGCTGCCATTAATCAATAGGATAAAAAAAAAAAAAAAAA
>NW_008602239.1:0-7848 GCF_000691845.1 Merops nubicus | reverse complement strand
GTTTATTTAACAACTCAAATAACTTCCTTGACCCCGTCACTACTTGACATAGGCTGCCTGCCATTGATTTTTTCATTCTCTGCTTTTGCTCTTAAGGAACTTTTGTTCCCTGTCTCAACAGATTTGATCCAGAATTTACTGGCATGAAAATAAATTGCTCCTTCAGCTTCAATGGATACTGGAAAAGACTCAGGTTGGGACTGCTTATATGTTTTAAAATAGTTTGTCTCTTGCTTTTCTACACTTCTGTAATTCAGGAGGTTTTCCATTACATTTAGTGGTGACTCAATCTTGCATAGAAGATAATATGACAATGGAAAATTTTACAAGATGTTCTAGGTGTTTGAATTCAGCTGAAATTAGGCTGTTTAAAGTCTTCTGTCAAGGTTTAGGGTCAGGTTGGTCCCTGTGACCTATAACAGACACTCTCTGTTAACCCCTCTCCCCTTCCAAAGGGGAAAAGAAAGGGCATAAGGGAGAGAGACGTACAGATTAGAAAATTAAACCATCTCTAATGAAAAATTATGAATTAAATTGAATATATACAAATATATACAGAACCAGCGTCAAAACCAAGCCCCCTGATGGCAATTATGTCACTGTCACCCCTGATGCTGTGGAGCAGGCACTGGGGGAAGTCCCACACTGGACTGAGTGCCAGAGGGGAAGTTGATTCAGGAGCTCAGTTCTGGAACTGGATCCAGAAATACATGGATTGCAGAACAGATGAAGCCCTCCTCGGATGCTGGCCTTTGGAGAAGAGCTTGCCCCTCGTGATCCCTCAGCTTTACAGTGAATAGGAGGACATAGATGGGTTGGGATACCTCAGTGGTCAGTTTAGGGCAACCAGTGCTGGCTGCTCCTCCCTGCAAGGGCAGCCTTTGACTTGCTGCACCCCTCTGTGTGGTACACAAGATTTAGCAGTGACCTTGGTCTGCATTGGAGCAAGTACAAGCGAGAGCCTCTGCACACCAGGCCTTGGTGGCAACTCTAAACACTAAGTGTTATCACAGTTGGAAGCAGACACTGTCTGTGAAAATATGTCATTACCTTCAGAAAGTGCAGTTTGTTAGGATAGGCTTAGCTGGCAAGTAAAATCACTGAGCAGAATTAGTTCTAACTCACACCAGGACTTCTTCACAGTCGTTGTTAAAGCTGTCTGTAATGCCCACATATGATCCCATGGAAAAAGTGAGATTAGATCTCAGCTACTCTGGCTCTATTATTATGTGGCTGGTGAAGATATGTGGTACAGCCTAATAGTTCCTTTATTTCAGGAGTGGTGCTATAGTAAGACACTTGCAGACTCCTGCCTGCAGATTTCCCTCACATCAGATTTCCCTCTGCCTGAAGTTCCTCAGGGAATCTCAAATATTTTTTTCTCAGTCATTTTATGGTACAGGTCAAACTAAAAATCTAGTAGCTGGAAGGGAAAGAAAATGAAAGTTTCTATTAAAACCCAAATAAAGACAACGTACACCCTTGCTGTTCTTGAAGGGAGGCAAATGGCATAGAGCAGTATGAAAGTGTTGAAAGAGTCCTTCTTCTGCCTGTGAGAATCGATATGTTTTTTCTTTACAAGAACAGCCACGATGTTTTACCACTGAGCACAAATGAACCTAGAGGTACCTCAGCCCCCTGTGCTGGGCAACAGGTTGGTGCAATGCCATCTGTAAGAGAGATGTGGCACCCTCCTCACGGCTCCTTCCTCAAGTGGCCTACAGGTACACAGCCCAGCTTGTCTGTATGTCCTGACTCTCAGCCTACAAGTCCCTGCCCCAGGATTGCAAACTGCAGGTGCCTCTATTCTACAAGTTGTCCTTCCAGGGCTGTCACCCAGCTCTGCACACAGCTGACATACCACAGGCTGTCTCCCAACCACTCAGCCATAAGCATCCTTAGATTGTAATTCCTAGTTTATGTTTATTAGAAAATATCAGAATAAGATGAACACATTCCTAGGAACTGCAATACTACTGTAAGCCTTAGTGGATCTCTTTGCATATGAAAAAAAAAAAAACCAAACCAAAACCAACAACTCTCTTCGATGTAACATAGGCAGTTACTAGGATGCAACTTGCACTTTAGAAGTTTATCTCGTCTTTTTGGGAACTTCAACCTCTGAGTACTTTAAGAATTACAATAAATTATTTCACCCTCTTTATTATACCTGAGCCATCTGAGAGTTACTTTCTTTTCCTACTGTTTGGCAGTTTTCAACTTTTAATTCATTATGGCAATCTGCATATGGGATTTCATGTTAGTTCAGTTTTGCTGTGTAAATCCACAGAGAAGTGCTAGCAATTTTATGATGGTTTATACTGTAGTCAGCAACAGAGAGAGACAGCAGAGAAAGGTGTAGAAACGGCTATTAAGGATGATAGAACGGTTAAAGCTATCACCCAAGCTGTGATGTTAAAAATCAATATTTGACACTGCGATTTTAAGTCTAGTAGATAAACACACAATAATTACAGTATCAAGTGAAAATACAAAGGAGACTCCAGAATATCCTCCGGTGCTATCCTGAGACTGAGCAGTAGATGGTCATGTTAAAAGGAATCTGAAGTTCAGAGGCAATTGGAGCCAAGCTTTGTCCTCCCTGAGACAGAAGCAGTAACATCTATCAGAAAATACCCAAGATCAAGGGGACACTGCAGCCTCTCCCTACCAGGCTGAGGACAGCAGTCTAAGTGAAAGAAGTGAATGGAAGCAAGCCCACACTCTGGGTGGCAAGCCCATCTCGTCCCCTCAGGTTCCTCTGTACAACAGGTATGAGGGTCTGGATGTAGCAGGCAACTCTGTGGAGGATGTGAATGACAGTCCACCTACACCAGAGGCATCTCCAAGTTCAGAAAGACCACCACCTGCATCACAACCACCTCCACAGAGAAGAAAAGAAGGGTGATAGCTGTAGGATATATATATATACACACTCCTTTCTGAGGGGAATAGAGGGTCCAATATGAGAGGCAGACCTTCCTCGTAAGGAAGTCTGCTCCCTCCCTGAGGCCCACATTAAGGATATCACTAGGAAATTTCCTAGCTTGGTAGGGGCCTCAGACTATTACCTGTTACTGGTCTTCATTGTTGATGGAGATGGAGTTGCGTCTTTTAGTTCAAGAGCGATCAAAAGAGATCTCATGGTCTTGGGATGGTTGGTGAGGAATCTGGGGAGCCAGTTATTTTTTCCCCTCTCCTTCCAGTTGTAGGCAGTGACATAGGAAGAAACAGATGGATCCAGTCAATTAACACGTAGCTCCATGGCTGATGTCACTGCCACAGTTTTGTTTTTTTTTCAACAATGGAATGGCCTACATGGCACCAGGCTTGCTGGAGTCAGAATTCATCTTTCTTAAAAGGGGAAGAGGGTCTTTGCATCTTTGCTCAGGAGCTCACAGAGATCATTAACATGGCTTTACGCTAGGCTTGAATGGGGAGACGGTTAAGATCAGTCTCGCCTCTGACAAGCTGTAGGGTGACAAGCCATGATTAGAAGGACAGGGTGCTTTTGAGGGCCCTCAACTTGTTTCTC
Source organism: Merops nubicus (assembly GCF_000691845.1). Lineage (NCBI taxonomy): Eukaryota > Metazoa > Chordata > Aves > Coraciiformes > Meropidae > Merops > Merops nubicus. The sequence goes on along the minus strand of NW_008602239.1, from coordinate 4,313 downwards.
TCAGGCTTGCTGGGACATTTGCAACACACTTGAAGTCTTGCAGAGATGGGCCAGGGGTTCCTGACATAATAGGAGCCAGCAGGGATACACCAGGGAAATACCTCAAAGGGAAATTCCTCTGAGAGGGTGACACAGCTGACAGCCCAGCTGGAGTGCCTCTGCAACAATGCACACAGCATGGGCAACAAACAGGGGGAGCTGGAAGCTGCCACACTGCTAGAAAACTACAAACTGATTGGCATTACTGAAAACTGGTGGGATGAATTCCATGACTGGAGTGTGACTGCTGATGTTCAGTCTGTTCAGAAGGTACAGGTGAGGAAGAAGGGGCAGAGACATTATCTTCTACATCATGAAATGCACAGAGTGTGAAGAACTGTCTCTGAAAACCACCACAAGCAGGCTGAAACCTTATAAGGGTGAGACTAGAGATTGGGGCAACAAAGGAAACCTTGTGGTTGTTGTCTACTACAGGCTACCCAGTCAAGGGGATCTTACTGACAAACTCTTCTTAATCCAGCTACAGGAGGCTTCCTGCTTGCAGGCTCTCATCCTGCTGGAAGGCTTCAGCCACACCAACATCTGCTAGAAAAGTAGTATGGCAAGATGTAGGCAATCCAGGAGACATTTTTTATGCTGAGGGTGGTGAAACAGGTTGTCCAGAGAGGTGGTGGATGCCCTATTCCCGGAAACGTTCCAGATCAGGTTGGTCAGGGCTCTGAGCAATGTGATCTAGTTAAAGATGTCCTTGTGTCCTTGCAGGGGGATTGGACTAGACGACTATTAAAAGTCCCTTCCAACCCAACCATTCTGTGATTCTACGATTCCAAGAAAATGTGTGTAAAATAGGGTGCTCTGTAAGAAGAGTGCAACCACACGTTTTGCACAATTCACTTTTCTGCAGTCTGCCAGCCTTCTCTACTCTGAAAAAAGAGCTGTTGTTTCTGTGTAGCAAAGGGGCCATGGTACAACCTTATGGGTCAAACAGCAGCTGCCTGCCTTGGTGTAACAAAGCAAATGGACAAAATGCCTGTGCCTGAAGAACAGACAGCACTTCACAGCTGCTGCTGAGCATGTACTTCCTTGCCACTTCAGGAGCAGTTTGGTTCCTCCGATGTCTCTCTCTCTCTCTCCCTCTCTGTCTCTTTGGCTTTTATCTTCAAATCTTAATGGAACTACTTATTTATATTTACAAATGTAGAACCTAGGAAGGCTTGCCATAGTTTTATCAGAGAAGGGAAGAAAAAGTGAAGGCAAGATGAATACTAGTATTGAATCTGCTTAAGTCACTAACGTTTAGCAAGTGGCTAGCGATCCTGTGGGCACTGATGGACTACCTCTAAAACCATGTGAAAACTGGTGAACACCTTTCTCTGTTATTTGAAAGAAATGGCAAATAAAAATAAAAAGGAAATATGCCTATACACCATCTAGATATCTTACCTATAAAAAAGTCTGAAAGGCACTACAAAGTTTCAGAAGTCCACAGGGAAAAAAAAAAAAACAACTCACAACCGTCTCTGCATGCTTTCTGCTCAAGAGATGTTTGATACACAGCTGCCCAATTTTCATCACTTTGCAGCAATGACCTTCTATATTAAAGGAATTTATATTAAGGGAATCATTATTCCCTCTTGGATGACTTTGCTTGTAACAGTACTCCCTACTTAAGTTTTGGACAGGAAGTTTTAGAAACTGCTTACATGAAGGCTCGGGCAAGAAAATTAAGTGATCTGATAATTCTGTGCCCTGCTTGGGAAGCGTCACTCAGTCTCCCTGTGCACTGCAGCCCTAAAGCACTTTTGCATGGACTAGAAGCTGCTGGTGGGAAGGAAGAGTGCAAAGACAGGCTATTGAGTTCAGGTGCCTCTGTCTTGAGTCTGCTGAAATCAGCATAATTTTACAAGTATCCACACAGCCAAGTATGAAGCTTATAAATATCAATTGTACAGGTCATGTTGCTGTAAGAGCTCAAGCTACCACACATTTCTAGCAATATAAAATCATCAAGAAGCACTGGGGCTTTCAGTTTTATTTTTCAGTATCAAAAGAAATTAATGAGCATGTTCGTTTGTGAAAGTATTCTTTCTGACATAGTATTATTGCTGTCTAGGGAAGCACTTTAAAGCTCATTTTGTTTTTTATTTATTTATTTATTTATTTTCTCCAGTAATGATCATGATTTCTCAAAATTATTTTTTAATGTTGACCCTTGCAAGAAGAAGTATCAGATCTGATTTTGGAGAAAATGTTTTCTGCCCACGTCTTTCTTTGCAGTAGGCAACATTATCAGCAAGGACTTGGCCAATCTGATCCAACAGAAGCCCTGCTGGTAAGACTGCATCACAAGACGAGACAAAAAATTGCAGGGAAGCTTTACTTTCTTCCCCAAAGGTAAGCTTTTTTTGTCCTGTCACTCTCACCTTTCTGATCACAAATGATGGAAAAATATCTCCAGCACAAATCTCCTGCAGCCAGTTCAGCTGCACTCTTGTATTTAGTGGCATATACTGAAAAATGATAGATTTTTTTTTCCTTTAAAAAAATAGCTACTCTAGAGAGATGCATTTGCTGTTGATAAAAAACAGAGTGATTAATTTATATGTACAGCTGCCTTTGAGGCTGACAGTCATCCACTTGACAGGTTATTGCAGCCAGATCTACCAGAAATTAATATTTCATAGCAAAACTTGCCTCTTTCTGACAAACAGGGAAGAGGTGGTGGTGGCAGCACTGCCATAGGCCAACTTCCATCAGAGCAAAGGAATTGTCCCAAGTGGCAGTGAGCTTTGTAGCATATAAATGGTCTTTGCTACACTACTTTTTGATTAAGGAGTCTAGAGTCTGAGATATTGACCCACTTAGTGGATGAGGAAAAGGTTGTGGATGTTTTCTACCTATGCTTTAGTAAAGTTTTTGGCACTGTTTCCCACAACATTCTTCTGGAGAAACTGACTGCTCATGGCATGAACAGTTGTAGTCTTTGCTGAGTAAAATACTGGATGAATGGATAGATAGATGGATGGATGGATGGATGGATGGATGGATGGATGGATGGATGGACAACTGTACCCAAAGAGTTGTGGTGAATAAGTTCAATCCAGCTGGCAGCTGATCACAAATGGTGTCCTCTGGGACCCAGTGTTGAGGCCTGTTTTCATGAACATCTTTATCTGTGATCTGAAAAAGGGAATACAGTACACTCTCAGTAAGTCTGCAGATGACACCAAGCTGGATGGGAGTGTTAATCTGTTTGAGGGTAGAACGCTCTACAAAGGGACCTGGACAGGCTGGATTGATGGGCCAAGGTGAATGGTATGAGGTTCAAAAAGGCCGGGTGCAGGGTCTTGCACTTGGGTCACAACAACCCTGTGGAATGCTACAGGCTTGGGCAAAAGTGGCTGGAAAGCTTCATAGAGGAAAAGGATCTGGGGGTTTTGGTCAACAGCCAGCTGAGTGTGAGCCAACAGTGTGCCCAGGTGGCCGAAAAGCATCCTGGCTTGTATCAGAAATAGTGTGGCCAGCAGGACTAGAGAAGGAATCATCCCCCTGTACTCAGCACTGGTGAGGCCAAACCTCAAGTATTGTGTTCAGTTTGAGGCATTCTCACTACAAGAAAGACACTGACATGCTGGAGTGTGTCCAAAGAAGAGCAATGAAGCTGGTGGGAAAACAAACCTTATGAGGAGCAGCTGAGGGAACTGGGATGGTTTAGCCTGCAGAAAAGAAGGCTCAGGGGAGATCTTATTGCTCTACACAACTACCTGAAAGGAGGTTGTAATGAGGTGGGCGTCAGCCTATTTTTCCAACTAACAAGTGATAGAGTGAGAGGAAATGGCTTCAGGTTGCACCAGGAGAGGTTTAGGTTGGATATTAGGAAAAAAATTTCCACCAAAAGGGTTGTTAAGCATTGGATAAGGCTGCCCAGGGAAGTGGTGGAGTCACCATCCCTGGAGGGATTTGAAAGACTTGTAGATGTGGTGCTTAGTGACATAGTTCAGTGGTGTACTTGACAATGCTGGCTTAACAGCTGGACTTGATGACCTTAAAGGTCTTTTTGAACCAAACTATTAGATGAATTTCTTATCTGCTTTTACATTTTAATGCTATTTTTGGTGTTCCATGATGCGAGCATGTGTTTACTTGGAACAAACTAACATGATGCTGGTAGTAATGATCTATCTGGTTTAAAAGTTTCAAATGTAGAATGATAATTTTGTCTCCTGGAAGAATGTGATCATCACAAGCTTTTCTTTGAGTTCAGGAAGGTTTTGGGTGGCTGTAAAGGTTTGAAAGCAAACCAGTGAGGCACT
>NW_008602238.1:1034-30868 GCF_000691845.1 Merops nubicus | reverse complement strand
TTTCAGGAGGCTACTCTGTTCTCTGGCAGCAGAATTGCAGAAGACTACATATAACTTTGTTGCTGAAGTATGCACTGTGCTTGATCAATGATACATTTGGGCACACCCACTTTTCCTCCGGATTTTTCCATAGTTAAAATGTTCTATTGTTTACCATTTTCATGACTTGTATTCTTTTTGTAACTTAGTTTTAATAACTGAAAATTGGGAATTCTGATCCCTAATCAGTTGAGGTGTGAAGCTAAGATGTGAATGTTTCCTATTAAAATAATGTGGTATGTTCCATCATTATAACTAAATATAAATGAGGGTTTAGTAACACAAGCTTCCTCTTAACAACAGTTTCTGGATAGGGTTTAATGAGGTATTTTGTGACTTAAATTGAGTTAAGTAGTCATGTCTATGCCATAGGAACAAAAAGCAACAAGGACATCTGATTGCTGCAAGTAGTGTAAAGATGAAATGATGAAGCAAGAAGGACATCGTGATAATTGAATTCTAAAATGTGAGACTGAGTAAAAGACCTGTCCAGTTCCTCTGTCTGCTTAAGACATTAACTGCGTAGGAAGATCCTGTGAAGACTTCTAGGCAGTGCCTTGGGGAGTGTAGAGCTGCTAGTCCTTTGTTACAGCAATTTTGTTCTGTAGCAATTGTAATGTTTACATACATAAATAAAATGCCCGGTATTGTATCCCGTGGTAGAGTTGGTGATGGTTTGTAGCAACAGGGGGAACTGGTAGAACACCATCAAGCCCATCATCCACTGAGCTTCTCAATTTGCCAAAAGACTGCCTCAAATAATAATAAAAAAAAAAAAAAGACAAATTTGGGGGTTTTCTTCATAAGAGAGAAATAAATTCTGAATAGACTTTGTGGCCCAGATGACCTCCAACAGACTTCTGCTGGTCTGTCAAGAAGGAGAGAAGGATAGGGGAAGACACACAATTTCTCAAGCATGATTCTATTATGTGAAAGAAAAAAAATCAGGTAAGTACGGAGGGGATAAGGGAGAAAGAAGAAGAAGCAAGGGGAGATTTGGAGGTCTGCAAAACTGAATGGGGCCCTGATCAAACTGATACAACTTTGAAGTTCACATTGCTTTGAGCAGGAGGTTGAACTGTAGACTTTGAGGTCCTTCCTGACCTAAATTGTTCTGCAACTCTGTTTTGGTAAGCAAGAAGCGTTGCCACCAAGAATAGTAATCAGGTAGATGGTCAGCAGGTGTTGAAAGGTATTGAATGAGGTTAGACAGACACAAATGAGGTTTCTCTATGTTTCTCAAAAAGAAACTTTGCAGCATGGTGAAGCTTGAACTGCTCATGCAGGATGTGAAACCAAGTATAATAATTACAATTGGAACATGAGTCTCAAACAAACGTGTGCTGTCCAGGGAGAGCAGAATGAAAGGCAAAAGCTGATGTGGAAGCACTGTACGTTACTAATGTGGTAGGCTGTAAAGAAATGGGAAGGAACAGCAAGAATAAAGCTCTTTTGGATTATGCCACTTTGGGAGAAGGTAGACAAAGAGCTCCTTTTGGTTTTGGCTGGTTACAGAGCCTGCTATAGTCTCTAAGGTTGGCTTAGATACAGGTATATACATACACATGGGATTTTCTGTAATTGTACTGCTGGGATCTTTCTCTACAATAATATAATAATATAATATGCATGGCTTGCAACAGATATTACTAATCAGAAGGAACAGCAAGAATAAAGCTCTTTTGGATTATGCCACTTTGGGAGAAGGTAGACAAAGAGCTCCTTTTGGTTTTGGCTGGTTACAGAGCCTGCTATAGTCTCTAAGGTTGGCTTAGATACAGGTATATACATACACATGGGATTTTCTGTAATTGTACTGCTGAGATCTTTCTCTATAATAATATATGCATGGCTTGCAACAGACACTACTAATCATGCTAGGATCATATAGAGCTAGCATGTTTATTTACACAGTTGATGACAAACAGTGATCTAGATTAATTTTTATTTTGATACGTAGTTAACCTCCTATGGAAGACTTGACTGTAGGAAATGAGCTTGTGTCTCTAATCAAAAGTTAGTTTTGTTTAAATTAAAAAAAAAAATGCTGTTCAGATAAAAGGAAGATATAGGTCTGTAACTAAGAATTATGTTTATACACTATCTAGCCAGCAAAGAGAACCAAATTAGTTCTGAATGTGCTGCTTTGAATATCTGAAGCTATACTGCCACATACTTTACTCTGGCTAGGAGATTCAAGGTGTATTAGCTCAAGTGGAACATCACACTGACATAGCTACACTACCCAAAACAGCTTTGATCTTATTCTCTACTGTGTCACCTAAGCTAAATTCTAGGATTACTGACTTCAAAGAGCAAACTTTGAGAGTGGAAGACATTGGGACCCAGCAGTGTGAATGCTGAGGAAGTTTAGAATTGTATGAAGCCAAAGGTGTGACTATTAGCTGGAACTGTCTGGATAGCAAAGATTACCCAGGGCAAAAAAAATAGGGCACAGACTGTTCAGTAAGGAGTGTTCATGTTTTAAAGGGGACAAAGTGTAAGGATTGCAGAATGTCAGTTAATAGATGAGAAAACTGAAACAAAAAGAACACTGGCTGTGTGATGAATGACAGGACAGAGTTAACAGTAAAGGCAGGGAAGGAAAAGAGACCACACATAAGATGAAAACGCATCTTGAAGGTCTTAATGTGCTCAAAGAGAGGGGAAAGAATAGTCCTTCTCCTAAAATTATGAAGGAGCATGTGTGTGTGGAGTTAACATACCCAACAGCACAGTATGGCATAACATATACATAATTTCATTAAGGAAGGGGTGAGAGCATGCCACTAGGAAGTCACAATGGAGTAACATTAGCAGAGAAGGGGAAAACAACACGATTCACACAACCTTCAAACAATTACCTCCATCAGATTAGAATCAGCTTTGGACAAAAATCATGACACACAGTTGTGATAGTATTGTGCGTGGGTTTCAGGGTAGGTCAAGTGCCCAAACCTTGCAATCATTGGGGAGGTAACTTAATAGATAAATTCAGTGGAAATTCATGTATTTCAGTTCCAGAAAAGTATTTGACATAGTGCCAAAGACGAGTTCATTCTAGAATTACAACATTATACATTTATTGCAGAGTATACTGTCAGATGAATAGTGCCGTGGGGAGAGCACTACTAGAGATGGAGCAGGGGGTGACCTTTAAAAAGGGGAGAACAGAGCTGGAGTAAGGTCATTGATCGAGACAGATGTTTCTGGATTGTTTTTCCACAGATTTTCTGGATTGTTTAATCTTCCAATAGGGCCAGTGACAAACAAGCTTCATTGGAACAGAGCTTGGTCAGTTTGTATGAGGAAATTTGGATTCGTTTCATATATGAATCAGTAAAACTTTATCTTCTAGCTATTGGTTCTTAAAATACCTTGTCCTACTCTAGATTAAGGAGCACCTGATTTTTTAATGTGATTACTCACTAAAACCAAACCTATTTCAATCTCTTTTTCTTTTCTACTGTTACACTGTGAGTTATTTTCTCTAGTCTTTTGAGTAATTTTTGTGGCTCTCATCAGAACCTACTTTTTCATCATCTTGAAATAAATTTAATTCAATTGGTATTCCAATAATCTTGTAATACCAAAAATTATTACAACTTAACATTTATAGACCTGAAGCAGTTGCAGAAAGTTCTTATTTGATTCTCAAATACAAAATACCCCAGCAGTTCATTCAACCATATTCATCCTTATATGTGTTCTCTGACCTTAGTAACATTACCATTCCCATTCCCTTCACTCACTAATGTGGGTAATGTGGGAACTGGGTAATCCTTGTTGCCCCTAAATGATTTTGGAGGTTCTTCATGTTTCTTCAGTAGTACAAACCAGAAAGATGTATGAACACTTCTGAATTAATAATGATTCACACGATTGTATGTGAAGAAAGAGCTTAGCTTGGTTTGCACAGAGAAATAAAATGCTATTGTTAAAAAAAGCTGGATAAAACATGAGTGCAATACAAAAGAGAATGTACTGAGATGGTGGTGTCCAGGATCGTGAGTATTGGCACTGACTTCAGTACTCTTAAAGGCATCATTACTCACAGAGCTCTATTTAATCCATTAAGCTATCTAGAACTGCCATTTCAAGATGTGACTTTTGGATCAGTGGAGTTGTTTCAAAATTTGCCAAGGGATTCAAATATTTTAAAATATCTTGTATGAATTTTCACTGAGGTATTTTGAAATGTAATAGAGATTATCAGATTTCATAAATAATGCATGAAAATTCAAAGGCAGGCACATTTTGTTTAAGCTTTCAGTTTCACAACTGCCTTTTTTTCCTCTTCTGTTTCCTCCCTGCAATATGTCTTCCTGCCAAAAATTATTCTGCAAATCGAACTCAAACTGGGGAGCTGTAGTAGGATGACTGAAAGCAAATTTTTCTATGAAATGTTTCATTACTGAATCATCTCACTCCATTTTAAAGATGTGAAAATAAGAAAGACATGCATATAGGATATATATATAAAGATTGCAAAATTTTCTGCATGTTGTCTGAAAGAGTTCTGCAGTGTTTATTTGGAAAGTGTATTTCTGAGTGGAGATGCTGTGAGTGAGGTATGTAGGTCATCTCCAAGAAGCAATGATAAACCCTTTAAAGTATTTCACACCAGCGTGCTCTGTAGGTGCTTGATATTTTAAAGCAGCTTATTTGTAAAATATTTTACTAAGTTTTAAAGTTTTATTGTTTCTATTTCTGTCTCTGCCTGTAAATACAAGTTCCATTAGTGTTACAATTCCAACTATAAAGAATTCTAGGATATGAAAAGAAGTTATAAATAATGCATTTAGAAACCTCTAAAAATTATTTGCAGAACTTTTCACACACTTCTCCAAGGGCACTATCTCACGATCAGCCACAGACAGAGATTGTTTTTTTAACCATAGAGAGTTAGGTAGGAAGAACTTCCTGGCTTTTTAATGGAATTAAATCTCTCGTTTGTGGCATAGGAGGGTCATTAAGCTTATCAATAGCTTTTATTTGGAGCAGGCTAATTCCAAGGGAGAGCTTCATAGTTTATTTGGGGGGAGAAGAGTTGACTTGGGGAAAATGGCACTCTGCTTGCAGGGAGTGGGGTCCTAATCCTTTGTGCAAATGACAGGCCACTATAGCTGGATCCTGAGCTCCTGGCTGATGAAAGTTTGCAAAGTGTCATCTGTGACTTAAGGGCTAAATCAATCACCAACCGCTGTGCATTAGAGCCTAAAATGTAAATGGTTTTCTGTGGAAATGTTGGAGGAAATACCTCAAATACAACAGTCATATCTCCTTCCCAGCAACTTTCTCAACAGCCTTTGTTGTTATTTTAAATGGATTATTGATGGTTTAATTAACTGTTCTTTCCTGTAGATGTTCCTCCTGGTCAAAGGGCTGCAATACAAACACAACACAATGGTTCTCGTCACTAAATAGCTTTCAAGTCAGGCGCCCATTTCTGTGATGGGACACAGGAAAGAGATGTCCTGCTCTTCTCTCTAACATCTCTTCTGCTTCAGTGGGAATTCTCACACAGGACTGTTCTCTTACATACATGGAAGAGTCTCACAACATGAAAATTACATCATTTTATGCTTTCCTCCACAATAAATCTGTCATTTTATGATGTACACAAAACTCACTACCCAGAAACCAAATTTACAAGTCAGAAACAGCTTTAATGAAGATACTGTGGAACATGCAGAGGAATGAGAAGAAAAGAGGTAGCCTTCCTGAAGGAACAGAAACTGCCAGTTGTTGAAGTGCCTTTGGAAGCATGTGCTTAAGTCCTGTGCAGTTTGACATTTAGATCTAGATGTAGCTCAATGTAGCTAAAAGAATTTCAAGAATTCCCTGCTGGCTTTCACCAAAGGAAAAATAAATCTTTAACTTCTTTTATTTCCTTCTCTTTATTTTATTGTAGACATTTTGAATGCTTTTCTCACTTTTTCATCTTCCGATTCCTCAGTTTTGAAGTATTTCAACATTGTAAAAGCATCCTCAGTATTTAAGCTGCCTTAAGGAGTGGAGGGCCAGATTCTTTTCTCTGTTACATTCCCATAAATGTTAAGCAATTACTGTCATTTGCATGAAGTATAGGTAAAACAGAATACAATTCAAGGAATAACTTGTTGTTTGACAGTGGCTTCTGCTTTGAAGAACAAATCTGGTTGTCTTGAAGGGGAAAGCTGGAGACTGGACAAACAGATATTAAAGGAAGTGAGCTGAATGCTCTCCCAAATTCTGTGGTTGTCAGATGGCTTGGCACAAGTGTCAGGTTTCTTTTTTTGGTGGAGTCCCTGAATTGTGGCTCAGAGTTCTAAGCCAGGTCCTCCAGTTTCTGTCTTTGGAATGTGCTTTGTTCTCTGGTCGGTTCCTGAGGTGATCCACCCACTGGTAGGACAGACTTTAAAATTGTAATCCAGTCATGGGATCAAAGGCAACCCATCAAAATGAGAGAGACAGAGACTCTTGAGGATATATTCCATTGTCCTGGTTAGAAGGCAGAATTGTGTCCCACCTCCCTTATCCCTCAGTTTCCCAGGTAGAGAGGTAAATAAGGAAGGCAGGGGGAATGAAAACCTTGCACCAAATTGAAAATTAACAAAATGAGATATATTATTTAACAGGGAACAGAAAGGAAGAAGGGTAGGGGTTTAAACAGGGTAAGGGGGGTTATAGGAACAACAAGGCAAGGAAGATTAAACTTCCAAATATACAAAACCCAAATGCTATGCTGAGGCTCTCCAGTGCTGGATCTCGCTGGATTGAGGTGGATTGAAGCTGGATGCACAATCCTTGGACGTGGATGGAGGCAGGGAAGAGTCTGTGGATCAGGCCCAGGTCTCCAAGATGGCCACGGCCACGTGTAGCACAGGGAGCAGCAGAGCAGCGTGTGCCCAGGTGCAAGGTCAAAGGAGCAAGAGGAAGAGGAAGAGGAAGAGGCAGAGGCGTGCCTTTCTCACCCCTTTTATAGACCTTGGCAGGAAGTCCCGAGGACAGGAAAAGGGGAGTGGGAATAGGACAGGTGTACGCCCCTTTCATTCAGGCCTGTACCTGGTTTAGGGTTTCAGATCTCCACCCACCAGGGGCAGCAGGTTTCAAACCATTACATCTATATTCTGTATCTTGCTATTTGCAGCCCCACCCACTTACTGTACAACCAGTTAGCACATGATCAAAATCTGTCTGTGACAAGTGACAGAAATCAAGAACTCAAGGAATGGGACTGGGAGCCAATAAAAGAAAAGGTAATTTAGGGTTTCTAACAGAAACAACTGTATTATGTTCCCAAAGGATTTCAAAGATTACCTATTTCTTGGATCTGCCTTGGTTCTTACTTGCTTATGCTGAGGTGCTTCAGAGTATTCCAGTCCTCTCTGTGCTGGTAATTAGAAGTTGATTAACCCAACATTAAAATACTTTTTTGATGTTGGGGAAAGAACATGTAAGTTGCTTATTTTGTACCAGATGCATATTACACTTCAAACTGGAATACTGCTAAAATGAATATTGAAAGTATTTCTGTATTATGAAAGAAATAGGAATCGTCATAGATGGATTATCTTTAGATTCATGTTAACAGGTGTCATTCAGTTGTAGCTGCATATTTGCAAAAGGCTTAAAACTAGTAAAGCAGGTGAAACCTAAGATTTTGCAGAATTTAAGGAAAGTTCTTTTCTTTATATCTAACCCTGCCCCGGGTCATCCATTAAGTATCTTAATATTAAAAGTGATTCTTGCATCATGTTCTTGCATAATCTTCTCTGAGATACTACCTGGCCAACCTTTTTTGTGCACTTCATTTTCTCAGAGGGCTCAGAACTTGCCATGAATGTACAATAAGCATAAATCATATCAAGAACTTCCAGAGTTCTGTGTTTCAGTACTGCCTGCTGGATAAAAGCATTTCCTGGTGGTGCATAAATTCAAGGTAGTAATCTGTCATGCACAGTCCAAATGCTATAAAGACTTTAAAAATAGGAAAGAAAATACAATAGTGATTTTCAGATGAGTTGCAATGGTGTTATCTTTCTTTATTCTTGCATTTATAAATTCTGTCAAAAAAATGTTGCTTTTGTAATTAGCTGTCCAAGGAAATGATTCCCAGAAGAGGAATCTTGTTTTAAAGAGCTATAAATTGATGTAGCAGAAATTGTTTCATACATATTTCTTTGAAGATTAATGCTGGAAGTGAAACCTTTCAGTCAATGTGGGAACCATTTATTCATGTAAAGTAAACAAAGATGTGGAAGTGAGTGATCCCTAGGTATAAGGAGAACTCTCAGAAAATGAGAATGAATATGTGATTGGGTGAAGCTGGGGCTGGTTTTTGTTTGTTGCTTTGCTGGATGTTGTCTTACAGAATTTCTTATATTGTTTCAAGAGCAAGCAAGCTTTAAAAATAATCATATATGGCCACCACTAAAGGACATATTCACTCCAAAAAGCAGAGGGGGTGTGTGCAAGTAGCCTAAGTTGGTCACTGGCCTATCAATTTTCTAACTGTTTGACCCTACTAGAGTTCTTGCCTTGTCTGAATTAAAAACTCAGTCAGAGAATTCCTTACAGAGGCAAGAGGTGTCTCTGGAGATGTGCCAATAAACAGTCAGCTGTTTAACTTTGGTGACTCCCTAAAGAAACTGGTCACACTCAGAAGGTGACCCAGCCACTGTCAGTGCACAGAGAACAACAGGAATCTCCGATTACCTCTGTTCACCCAGGACCACCCTGTTCCTTGGCTGCAAAGGAGTTAAAGCACACATCCAAGAAATAAGTGTTGAGGTAAGACCTATCTTAAGGGGTTCTAGTCATGTCCCTGATTGCCAGGGGACCACCAGGTTTTCTGAGGGAGGACTCTTCCTTACCCCTGATGCTGAGCTGCTAAAATGATTTCCTTCCCAGAAGGAAGGAGTAAGAAGCTGATTCTTTCAGTCTCAGTAGTGCTCTCAGAAAAGAGAGTGGTTTTATTGATTCCTCCCCTGTTACTGGTGCTACCCAGTTCCTACAGTCTGAGCATGCACAGGGCTCTCCCACATCTGATGGGAAGCTGGAGGAAGTTCCAGGGCTGTACCAGCTCAGGTCTTGTGAAAGCAAGACCTGGATGGTATTTTTTTCAACATCATCCCCATAAAAGAGAATTTTTCTTCTACATGATGATTTCAGTGATTGTCACATTTTGTGACAGCATGACGACCTCTTTGAAGTCTGTGCACTCACTGACCCCTGCAGTACTTCCACCTGTAGACATCTTAGCCATGAGTATACAGCACACTTTTTGAAAAACCACAACTTCGCTAAATTAAAGCAAATTCCTTTCAAGGCATGCAAGGGCACTAATTTTCATTGATTACTCAGTCATGGCCAAGCTTCAAATTTCATCTGTTTTTACTATAGTTCTTCTGGAAAAAGTTTGGTTAGAATCACTCTCCCATAACCTAAAAATGGTTGCAGGGATTTTGCTTTGACTTTAAGGGAATAAGAAAAAAACCCCTCTCTTTAGGCATGGAAAACCCTCAGCCTGAACAATGAATGATTCAGAAGACTGTGGTTATGAAAAAATGGGCTTTTAATTGGATTCATTTTGCTTATGTAACCATTTGGCACCTATCAAGCAGCTGCTCTAATAAGCATTTTGCGTATCAATTATATACAGTCTCCTCTAAACTAATGTATCTGTAGCAACAAAAACATGCCACATACATATGCCTGTGTTTGTATGCAAAGTTTAAAAAGTTCCTGCAGAAGTTTGTGGAAGAAAAGTCCACCCAGAGGTCTTAATAGAAAGACAGTACTTTTGGCTCAAGGAATCCTTCAGCTGCAACTGAAGGGAACGTATTCTGGGAAAAGGTTTAGATGAACCCTTGATCCAGTACACTCAAACTTGGGTGAACAGAACAGCAGCAGCGTGAAGAGAAACTTTCTGTGAGAAGATTGTATGTTTACTGCTTTGCCTTGAGGTCCATGGAAGAAGCACAGGCTTAGCCCTCCTGCTGTGGCTGCTGTCACTGCAAATATCCTGTGTGCTTTTTAGGACCCTGCTTCAGAGTTAAACGGACATGCTGACTTTGTTCTGAAGTGAGCTCCTGTGCAGGACAGTTAGAGCAGGGTCTTGCCATCTTGTGGCTGTGTGATGGTGAAGAGCTGGGGTTTGGTTCTTGGTTCTGCAGCTGGCTTTGCTATGAAATGATCCAAGCTGTTAATCCCACTGGGTCAGCCACAGTGGATGAAGCTAAGCAGAAACAGTTAGCACTGAAATTTGTGTCAGACAAATACTGGAGCTGACAGATAGAAGAGGCAAACAAGCTGTGCTTTTGTGCTGGCTGGTGGTGAAATACCTTCCACTAACACGGCAGTCGAGCACGTTAAACCACAGGTCTCAATAATTAGATCAAGAGTTAGTAAAGAGCTACCTGGGACAGGGCTAGTTTTTAAATGTGGTCGTCTCCCACACCCTGGGGAACTTACATAAGTGTAAATATTAAGTCAGTATTTAAATGAAGACAACTAGAGTCAGCACTGTGGATTTACCAGCTTGGCAGAGCAAAACACTGGAAAAACTAAGATGTGACTCAAGAGGGAATTAAACAGCAGTAAAATACATAACATCAGTTCACAAAGCTGAGTCTTGAGGTGAAGGTAAAGAGAATTTACCAATTTAGCAAGTAAATTCACAGTTCTATTAAATTAATGATTGCTGTACTGATGGGAGGTTCCTGGTATTTTACTTGATTCTCTTCACTATATTTTAGTTTTGACACAAGAAGAGTGCAAAATCTGTATGGTCTAGTCAATGACACGAACAGCATCAGCTCTTGGACCAGTGCGGTTAGAATCATAGAATGATTTCGGTTGGAAAGGACCTAAAAATCATTTAATTCCAACCTCTCTGCCATGGGCAGAAACACCTTGCACTAAAGCCGGTTGCTCAACGCCATATCCAACCTGCCCTTGAATGTTTTGAGGGATGGGACATCCTACAACTTCTCTGGACAACCTGTTCCAGTGTCTCACCACCCTCACAGTAAAGAACTTCATCCTTATATCTAATATAAATCTACCTTCTTTCAGTTTAAACCCATTACCCCTCCTCCTATCACTTCATGCCCTTGTGAAAAGTCTGTCTCCAGCTTTCTTGCAGACTCCCATTAGGTACTGGGAGGTGCTGTAAGGTCTACTCTGAGCCTTCTCTTCTCCAGGCTGAACAATTCCAACTCTCTCAGCTTGTCTCAGTAGGAGAGGTGTTTCAGTCCTCTGCTCGTCTTCACAGCCCTCCTCTGGGCTCACTCGAACAGATCTATGTCCTCCTTATGTTGGGAGCCTCAGAGCTGGACACAGTACTCCAGGTGGAGTTTCACAAGAGTGGCACAGAGTGGCAGAATGACTTCCTTCAGCCTGTGTCCTCTGATGCAGCTGCAGATACGACTGGCTTTCTGGGCTGTGGGTGCACATTGCCAGGTCACGTTGACCTTCTCGTCAACAAGTCCCCAAGTCCTTCTCCATAGAGCTGCTCTCAATGCATTCTCTGCCCAGCCTGTATCTGTGCTGGGGATTACCCTGACCCATGTGTAGTACCTTGCACTTGGCCTTATTGAACTTCATGAGGTTCATGCCAGCCCACCTCTTAAACCTGTTCATAGCTCTCTGGACGGTTTCTTACCTTTTATCAATGGCCTGAAAACATAAGTTGCAGTTAACCTGGAGAGACCAGTGAATGACAAGTAGTCAAGGGATATATTATGACCAAAGGGGCTCAGTCAGATACTTTCTGCTCTGGTATGGCACTCTGTCTCGGCACAACACTGGCCACATTTGTCATAGTACTTTGCAATCAAAGGAAAGAGATGGGAACTGTGATGGTTGATAGATTAATTCATGCTCCCTGTACAATCCTGTGGCTACAAAAGAAAAGCTGAGCCATCAGCCTTGCATCTATAATCAAGGAGATACTACGTGACATGGGAAGATTTTCATGTTTGTACTTGTCACAGTAGAGCCAAGAGGACGTTAAGAAGAATAACTGCCTGTGTGACATATATAATGAAAGAAGCTCTAGACACACAGTCTCATGTAGGTAAAAATAGACCCAGCTCTAGGAAAACCTAGGAAATTGTGCACCCAAGTTTGGAGCATATTTCTCATGCAGTGATCATAAGTTCTCTGAACATTTTGAGCATTATCATTTTGCCTATGAGAGTGTTAATGCTTTGTAGCAGCAAGTTTCACTAGAAAGGCATTTCTAAGCTGCAGTAAGCAGAACAAATAGTTATCCCTGACTGCCTGAATGGCAGACATGCGAAGACAATAAGCTTTTGGGTTTGGTAGACAGCCCCCAAAACTGGAGGAAGGGGTGAAGAAGGTTCAACAAATTGAGTCATTGTAAAATCATCACCACCACCAAAAATCAATTTACTGGGGAGGTCAGTAAAAGCATTTTTCTTTTCAAAAAGTCCTTAATAAAGCAAGAAGTAGAACAGTTCAAGTTAATGATAAATCAAAACATTTCAACTTCTGAAATGTTTGAAGGTTTAATTATTTTTGGCCCCAAAATATCAGCCAAATCACAAAGAATTTTGGTTGACTTAAATAAACATTTTTTAGAGGAAAGGCATTTCTTAAAAAAAAAAAATGTTACCCTTCTCTAGTCAATGGGACATTACAAACAAGCCAAGTAAAACCATTAATCTGTTAAGCACATCTATGTAAAGACCCCACTAGAGAATGATATTCCCTCTAAAGTATATCTTATCTGCTCCACCTGATCAAAAATGTGAGCAAGAGCTTAGATATGATAATAAACTAAAGAGTTTAAAGTTCCCTCCTTGCCCCATCAAAATTATGAAGTTAGGCAGTTTAATCCAAATGGTCTAGTTTTCAAAAGATCAGAGCACATCTTCTGATTTGCAAGATTTCTAGATTTTCATACTGGTTTTATTTGTTGCTGTGAAGTCTAATAAGGTATTTAAATATGTGACTGTTGAACAGGAGGGTTAGGATTACAGCACGTGGCTGCTTGCCTTCTCCATGTGGTGAGCATGTTTGGGCCGTGTTCAAGTTCTTCAGCTGATTCTAGCTCTGGATCCTGGGTTAGGGCTCAGGCCCCAGTCTTCCACCATGTCTCAGCTACATTAAAAGGTTGAATTTCAGTTTGTGTGCCACCAGCACAGCTGTGACCTTGGAGACCAACACACCCACTGCATTGTGTGATGGCTCAGTCACAAGGGCCTGGAAGAGATCAAGCAAATGTAGAGAGTGGCTCTCTTGAGGAAACACAGCAAAATCTCCATCTGTCCTGCCTTCAGAGTTACCATTCACAAAACCTGTCCCCAAACCTCTCGTCAGCCACTGCTTGTCCTGTTCCCACTGTTCCCACCCTCCATCTCTTCTCAACCAGGTTTTCATTGAAAAAGAAACAATTCAAAGACTATAGAAAGGCTCTGGTAATTTAAATAATGTGTACTGAGATTTGTTTTTTAATGATGGACAGCCTTAGAAAACTTAAAGTTAGCTTGGGTAGACTCAAAAGTTTGGGGAAATGAAGAGGAAATTAAAACAGTATTTTAAAAAGCAACAGATTATTTCATAATAAAAATGTCATCTTTGGAAATATGTCTCGTTTTTATTATACATAGATAAAGGAGATGGTAGAGTCCAATATTTGGCATTTCAAGCTGAAGGTATTTAAATTAAGAAGGAACAGCAAAAAGAAATATTGCATCTCCAGTCTGCTGTTTCTTCAGATGTGGCTTCAGTTTGAGCACAGAGTTCCTCTTAAGGAACTGCCAGATACATCAATGTCTCTGTAAAAATGAACAAAATGGAACTGTCAATTACTTAAAAGTGTAGATGCAGCAACTAGGGAGCAGTTTGCTGTGTCTGGCATTCCTCAAAAAGAGGGGTGCCAGAAATTTACTGGCAAAAGACTCCAGCTAAGTGATCTCAGATGAAAAAATGACAGCTTCTGCTAATGAACAGTCAGTGCTGTGAGCATAAACATTCATCCATAGTCCCAGAGTGTAGGGACTGTGGTAGTATCTGACTTTGCAAAGACTCTCCTTTTCTTTGCACCCATGTGCACTTCTAGCCCAATCTTACTCTATGATGGTTTTGGAGCTGGAACAGATACCATTAGGAGAAATGGCAAAGAGCATCTGCTCCCAAGGATACAGCTCAAATACCTCAGCACTCTATTCCTACAGTGTCAGAACTTTGCTCCAGGGGCAGCTGCAGGAAGACTTGCTGTATCCAAAGCTCCCAAGGAAGGTGTTGAAGATCATAGGAACTGTCCCACATTCTGCCCCAACCATGGCCAAGAGCAGCTACCTGGAAGAAGAGTACCAAAATCAGCACAGTATGGTCCACTGAAGGTCTGGAATCCACCATGACACATGGTAAGCTGCAGGCTGAATAGGCAAGATCATGTTTGAGAGCCACTGTGCTAACCTGTTTTCTGTTAACTGCCCTAATCTGTTTTTTAATCCCTTTAAACTTCTGGTTTCTATAAGGTAGGGATGATGCATTTCACCATTTAATTACACACTGTGTGGGAAAAGGCCTTCCTTTCTCTTTGTGGCATTCAGAATGAATGGTTATGGGTGATGTGTATGTTTGGGAATATTTCTGTGCAACCACAAATGAATTGCTAAGACTGACACAAGTGTCAACTTGCTTTAAAACCCTAAAGCATTAGATCAGCAGTTTATGTGCTGCAGACACTAGTAAGCACTTTAAAGGGTTTTATAGTCAAAAACTTTAAAGAAAGAAGGCAGCTGTGGCTACGGTGCAAAAGGTTTAATGTCTTTATTTGTGGGAAGCCCATGTTAACTGGCACAAATAACATCCTAACGGTGCCAAAAGGGGCCTTTGCAGTGCCTTCCCCTCACCTCCAGATGACAAGCACACAGATGTGTACAGCGTTTGCAAACTGAGTACAAGCCTGGAAGAGATTTGGTATTTGCAAAAGGATTTTCTACAGCATTTGATGAAAATAACTAGGAGTTGTACACATTGGCTTGATGTAAGAAATCTTCCCAAAAATGTCCAGTCTCTGAAAAAGTACAGGCTGTGGTGGCTGGTCATGCTGTGGGCTTGAGATGCTTTAGAAAGTTGTTGAGGCTGTTAGCAAGGCTAGCTGAGGCTGCATGTCCCACTTGCCTCACTCAGGACTTCCTCAGGATGCCTGAGGGATGATTCCTTGGGCATGGATGAAAGCATACTCAAAATCATAAGTCCAGGTCAGTTAAAAAGTGTAAAATCAAGGAAGCACATTTCATTCTTTCATTCCATAAAAGAAAAGGTGAAACCAATAAAGCTGGTCACACATGCCAAGGATAGGTACCCAGGCAAATGAAAGCATTAATGTTGGTGGCCAAGAAAAAGCACTGCCCCCTCAGGGGAGGGGCAGAGGTGAGGGGAGTTCCTCTCAGTTAGTTTACATTTACTGCAAAATGTATGTTCTTATTTTAAATGTGTGTTGCTGATCCTTTGTGATTGTGATCCCCAAGCACAGTCCACCTGCTAGAAGTGACTATAGCTAAATCAGAAATAGGATGCATCTAATTTAGCTAGACATGACTCAACAGTTTAACTTTTGTCATTAAATAGTATCTACTACATAGTTAGCCTTTGTGATTTTATCTTACAGTCCTTTACATGTCACTTGCCAGGCAGGATGAATGTTTTTAGCCAATTTGGCATGAAACCCAGTTTGGCAGCTTTAGCCAGTTTTGGATAGGTAACTGTTAGCCTCTGTTGTGCCTAATCCACCGCACAAGGGAAAATGTTAGTAAATAATATAAATATAATTTTCTGAAGAAAATTGCACATCTATCTATCTGTACATATCTAACCCATGTAGAAATGTCAGGACAGCAATAACAAAACCTTGCTTCTTCATGTATATTTTTTAAAGAAAAACCTGAGAGCAGAGTTCCTGTAGCTTTGGTGACTGAGGCCAGAGAAAATGGAGAAAGGCAACAGTATGAACTGATAAAGGTTAAACCCAACAACAACCATGATTCATTGTCTCAGAGCATAACAGATTCATGACCAGTTTCTGCAATTGTTGCAGCAAGAGGGATACCATAAGAAGATGCCCATGACAACGTAACACACAAATAGCACAAGGCAACCACAGCACATAAAACACAACCAAGTCCAATGGCCAACAATGGTAGATTCACTATTTTTTAACAGTTATTCTAGTATTTCAAGGGGTACAGCAGGCCCAAGTGACAATAAAAGGCACTGCAGGGCTTAGTCATGCCATTGGTAGTAAGTTTAATTAGTTAGAGGTAATAAATAGCCTTTGGAGAATCCAATGTTGTCATTAAGCATAATTCTTGGCCTAGCGCTTTCCAGTCATAAATTTTCATTGACCTTAGCCTTCAAAATGACCACAAGGTACAAAATAAACTGATTTATCCTCACTCTCTTCTCATGGCCTAACACAGAGCTTGTACCGCAGGGTGCCTGTCTTCAGTCTCCCTGTATGGAGGCACCAGGATGTATCCTCTTTCCATCTGTCACTTACGTTGTTTCAGTAAAAGTAACATTTTTTTTTTAGTTTCATAAATAACAGCTATTAAGTGAGGTAGTAATTAGCACATTTTTTCTGTTGTAGAGATATTTGGCATACCAAGGACAGACTGTTGCCTCTAGTTTTATGCAGACCAGGAATATTTTTCAATTTCAGACCTCAGGCTTTCCCCAAATGTTTTTCTCCAAGGACTTCACTCTTCTTATTTGAATGTCCCATGTGTGACATCCACAGGCATCCTCTCTGAAGAACTGAGAAAACACACATTTTTGCAGAGGCTTGCCAGAGTCCCCTGGTCCTATCTGCAAACTGAACTGTGTCTGGCAGTTTCTTTCGCTACAGCATCTGGAGGGGATTCTGAGCAAGATCACAGCCTGTGTACGCAAGAATCCGCATTAAAACAACTGCAAAACACCTCCCTCCAAATACAGCAGGGCACCTGAAGAGTGAGTTTTCTCTGTGGGAACTGGGCTCATACAACCAATCAGGTGGGCACCACAAAATGCATAGATTTTGAGTTAATAAATAATGTTTTACCAGTCTTATGGACTCTTTCCTCTACTGATGTTTACATAAAAATGTTTTATAATTCTTGCTAGGTTTCTGGCTTTATTTGTTCACCACCATCTGTTCTTTGTCTTTTTTCCTCTTTTTCCAGGGTTTGCCTCCCATCCTCCTACTTGTTTTTCTTTCAGGGCAGCCCTTCCCCACTGCTCCCGTGCTCTTCCCAGTGGGTTTTTCTCCCCTTGCTTTATTGTGCTGCAGTATTCTTTCCCATGCACCTTCTACATCCGTGGGGGTACTTAGGCTGCAGCCTTTTCCTTCTTATTCTATCAATGTAGTTGTTGCTTTGCAAAAAAAAGATGCAAAATCCACCAGGATGAGCCAGATCAGCTCAAGCCTGCAATCTGCTTTCTTGCAATTTGCTGATGTAGTTGCTTTTGTGCAGGGCACAAAGGGGCCAAGTGACAGTCTTTGGGCTGGTGCAAGGCAGTCATCAAGCAAGGAGTGTGGTGGTGCTCCTTGCCTTCTGCAAAAGAGGTAAGGGTGGGGAGACAAGGAGAAGCAGCTTGAAATCACTCAACTGTCAGATGTGACAGAAGGCCTATGCCTTTCCTACCTCTGAAAACACCATGAACTGTCACTTTCCCTGTAGTTTCCTTTAGGCACCTTTAGATAAAGAATCATAGAATCATTCTGCTTGGGTGAGACCTTCAAGATCATCAAGTTCAAACATTAACACAGCACTGGCAGGTCACCACTAAACCATGCCCCTAAGCACCACATCTATAAATCTTTTAAGTACCTCCGTGGAGGATGACTCCACCACTTCCCTGGGCAACATGTTCCAGTGCTCTTAAAACCCTTTCTGTGAAGAAGTTTTACCTAATATCTAATCTAAACATCTCCTGGTGTAACTTAGGGGTATTTCCTCTTGTCCTATTGCTTGCTACATGAGAGAAGAGACTGTCCTCCACCCCACTACAACCTCCTTTGAGGTAATTGTAGAAAGTTGAAAGATCTCTCCTGAGCCTTCTTTTCTCCTGGCTAAAAAATACCAGTTCCCTTAGCTGCTCCTCATAAGACTTGTTCTCTAGACCCTACAACAGCTTCATTGCTTTTCTTTACTGGGTCTGGTACATAGGAGAAACTTGCCTGAGGAAGCTACCAAACATTGAAATCAGTCTGTTAGGTGTTAAATGTAGACATTTCTAGGCAATATGGCAGGAGACTGGAGCCAATTTTCCTCTCCTCAATCACTTGCAAAGTTGCATACAAAAAGATTGATCTGAGCTGTCTGAGGTGATCCATTGCATCTTTTCTGTAGCTATCAATTAATACCAAGAAAGTTATTGTTTGCTGGCTCACAGTCAACCAAGTAACAAAATTAATTGGCCATATTTAAGACAGCTACTCCCTACTTGTGAAAGTTTTGAGGAAATCACAAGGAGGAAGTAAAACAGGGTTTGAATGTTATTGAAAATAAATCTAGTTTTTTAGACAATGAAAACATTTTATTCTCTAAGTTAAAACAGAATGTATACAGCCTGTTTCTAATTCACATTGTCCGTGAAATTGAAGCAATGTATTCATCTCAACTTTCATGCTTGTTGCCCCTAGTAAAAAATGCTTTACATCAAATGCTTGTTATTTGCTGAAGTTGTTTACTGTTAAGTTTGTGTATGATTGCAAATTAAACAAGCGCACTGGAACCCCATCATCTAACATATGGCCACTATTCATGTCTGGCAAGGCCTGTTTTTCTCATTGAGCACTGAGAAACCACCTCAGATATGGTATGTTCCTTGATACTGAAATAGTGCTGTTTCAAATCTTCTGCTAGACAGAAAATACAGGAGATAGGCAGAGTTTTTAGAGATAAAAACCTACCATTTTACACCTAAAATAATAATCAAGCAATTGAGTATTATTGTTAATACCTAAGTGAGAGTACTGATCTTGTCAATGACTACATGTACAGATAGCCAACAGAATTTGGTTGATTAATTATTGCTATGTCAAAATGATAGTTGAATGATTGCTGGCTTATAGAAACATTTTTTAAATAAGCTGTTATTTCAGGAGTCAAATTTCTTGGATGCCTGTGCTGAATAACTTTAGAAAGAATTTATTTTCAGAAGCTTACTGCTTGATGCTTTCTGAAGACTTGGCACTGTTGGAGACTCTCATGTTGAACACCTATACACTCAGTGCTATTATTTTTTTTTCTTTTTACCCAGTTTTGTTCATAAAAATAATGAAAAAAACCTTTAGAAAATGAGAAGATTTATCAAAGGGGAAAAATTCTAGTCTTCACCACCTCTTTTCCTTGCTGGTAGACAACTACTTTTGAAGAATCAGGCTATTCAAGTACACAAAACTCAGTATGATCTCTTCAAGGCCATATTTTCAGAAGTGTGTGAGTCAACCAGGAGATGCTCTTGGCACCGTGCTTGGCTGGTGTTGGATGCTGGCCATGGATGCTTCATATGGCTGGAAACACCTTCCAAAGAGGAATGACAGCTGCTCCACATGGACTATTGCTGCATGCTGTAGGAGAGCTCACTGTTTTTCTTCACCTCCAACTGCTACAACCCATCTATCATGGTAAGTGATTTCTCTCCCTCAGTTAAAGACCTTCATCTGGTCTCTCCTGTTTGGAGCCTGATCTTATAGGAGTCTGGGAAGCTGTAGCCTGTGGACATCTGTGACAGATAATGCAGTAAAAATGAAGGATGAGGCACTGCTACCCTCAAGCAGAGCTTGTCACACTATTCTCTCTGATTTCTTCATATTTCCTTTCCACTGCTGCTGCGCTTGGATAGGTGAAGCCCTGCAGTGTTGGAGCCCAGCCGGTACGAAGACAGTTTTCAAACTGTTACTGCCTAGGGATATTAGAAGCTGTAGCCTCAAGTCTGAAAACAACACAACAGCATCCCAACAGAGGTATAGCTGCTCACCATAAGCATTGGGTCTTCCTATTCCTAGTGGCCAGCCAGTGGGCTTTGCAGTGGGGCTGCATCAGCAGGGTGGGTGGTGTTGAGTCTTCCCCATGACCTAGAGCTGTGACAAGCTGCTGGGGGAGAAGGGGCTGACCACCAAACAGGGAAAGTAGCCAGTTTTGTCCTCTGCATGGCAGCAGTCATTTATAAAAGAGCACTAGGATTTATGCCCCATGATCTGACTTGGCACTAGCCAAAGGGAAATACTTTGTTAGACAAGTAGCAGTATCGTTAGAACATGCATGTGCAGCTTTCTTTTCTGAATGACCCAAGAGTAGCAGCATGAAGTAACAGTTAATATCAAACCATGGCTTCTGTAGGTCTCCAGAGGTTTATCTTGGTCTCATCTCTACACAGTTTAACCCTTGCTTCCCATCTGTAAATTTATCTTTCCTAAGACAATGTAACTGAACCAAATGCATTGGAGAATGAGGTGACCCAGATGAGTTAAATGGAAACTGAGATTGTTAAGTAGCCCTGGAAGTCAGGCTGCAAGTGATATATAGTTGCTCATAAATGATACAGAATTGTGCAATATCCCATCTGACACAGGGTGAGGTTTCTTAAATTCTACTGTTTAGGAAGAAAATTATGCATTTTCACATCATAAGGAGAAATTATATTTGGCAGTGGAGTCAGAGTTGCAGGATTTTTAGATGCCCAAAACCGGTGGCAGGCTCCTTGTGAAACTGATAAATGGAGGGAGCAGCTGGCACTAGCAACCTTTCCCCAGGGGCTCCAGCTGCAGCAAGGAGGCACCAGCCTGCAGGTGGTTAGGTGACACTCAGGCACAGTCCAGCACATTACATTGAATCACTGGTTAAAGCAAGAGGGAGACATTTCATTTCATCCTAAAAAGGATCTACTTTCTGTTAATTTAAAATACAAATTACAGATTGTTCCAGTCATCAGCTTATTACCTACTATGATATGTTGGTGAGAAGATGGACATTGCATGCTACCATGTCAAGGATGGATATGAAATCTCGCTTCAGAGAAAGCTCAAGAAGTATTTGTTGTCATTCCGATGCACTCACTCTTACAAAAAAAAAGTCATTGATTACTACTTTCTACAAAATATTATTACTTGCTATGTTTTGTTGTTTTTTTTTTTCACCGGCACAGTGCAAATTGTGTTTTAATGCTTCACCTCCACTCCCCAGCTCTGGGTAAGGCTGTGGTTTGGAGTGGGGAGGAGAAAGGCTCCAGGCACAGGAATGAGACAAAATGTTCTTGTGGTTGTTTGTGTGGCTTGTCACCAGATCCAGGGGAGGCAGGCTCAGCTCTTGTGAAGGCTCTGACAGCACTGAAGCCAGCTGAGATTGCAGAAAAAAATGCACAGGAGGAAAAGTCTCAGCATGAATAACCTGTTTCTCATGTGGAGAAAGCCTATCAGAAGGTGTAAGGCAGCATCACTCTGGAGTGATGCAGGGGGTTCTGAGTGCACATTAACACCAGGGGATTTCCCCTGACAGTTTCTTTGCCACACAGCACAGGCCCATAGAGATACCTGCTTCTGCAGGGCCAGGCAGGAGACCTCCTGTTTGCTTAGAACAGTATGCAGGCAGTGAGAAGGGCAGCACTTCCTATCACAGGCTGTGGGGACAGCTGCCTGCTGCCCCATGGCTATCCACCTGCCCACAAGTGCTCCACAGCCAAGGGACACTTCATCCTCCAGAATACAGAGCATGTGCTCCACGGACAGTGTTTTTCCTCAGAGAAAAGCAAATTATCCATGCTTCAGCTCCCTGGGAGGATATTCTCAAAAGAAGGGAGCACCAGAAGTAAAATCTTAAAATGACATCCTTCCCCTTCCAAGGAAAACAGTCCTCCTCCAGAACCCCTAATTAGAATGCAAAGGATTAATATAGAAACCAAGAGAAGGCTTAATCACTATGACTCAGTTCACGGGAAAGACATCCAGCATTACAACTGAGCAGCAGCACATGGTTGGTGTCCAGTGAGGAGAGCCAACCATTTGTTGTTCCCTGGAAAGGGCCCGTGGTTTTCATTGCAGAGGAGGCAAGCAGTGGCCTCTCATCTCTCACGTGCAAGGGAGGTGAATTCCTGTGAAAGGAAGACGTGAGAACAACCAGGAGAGCAAACCTGGAGTCTCAGGCTCACAGAGCTGGGATGGAAGTTGGCTTCATGGATCACCCAGAAGCTCTTCCCTGTTTTCCTACAACATCAGCTGCCTGAAAACCTTTTCCAACAGGCACTGCTCAGGTCTGATCTTGAGTGGCTCTATCCTCCACAGGATGGACAGTGTTTAACTGGCTACACTGTGAAAACTTTTTTCTTGGTATCTAACCTAAGCATCCCCAGATGCAGGTCTATCCCATTTGTCTAGTGCCACATGGGCACAAAGAGCCTTGATTCTCCTTGCAGCCTTGCCCATGTCCTGCATGAACTGTGCCCTCTTCTTATCTATACTGAGGTCCAATTTTATGTCACTCATCTTAAGCATTATGTATTTTCAAGTAAACTATGGATGTTGGGCACTTAATAGCATGCATGGATATACATGTGTATTTATGTTTTTTTATGTTTATACATATATATGTGAAGTTAGCACCAATCTTTTATTTTTACATCAGCTTTATGTTACAATGTGAACTTAATGACATACTATGTATAAAAAAATGACATTTCAGGGCAAGTAAATTTACTTGTAAATTCATATAAAACTTCATGAATGCTTCTGATCAGAAAAAGAAGGAAAAATAAAAAAAAAGAACACTCTTTTTCAACATTTGCTAAGCAAGCTAGAAAACAAAAAGAATTTTAGCTTTTCACTCAGAAACTAGAAATTTGTTTGTTCTGAAAGTTTTGAATCATGTAGAATGTTTTAGTCCACTGGAAGGACCACTGAGAAGGGAAGTATTCTGCTGATTAAATAAATGCAAATTGAAATTCAGATCAATCTGAAACCGTTTCCCTTCTGTCTCTCTCAGGTTGACCGGTGAATTGAGGAGAATTAATTGCATGGCTTCCACTGCCCCCTAAACACAGGGGTGCAGGAATCCCTGTACACCAGATTTTTGACCACAGGAGCCCATGAATCTCAAAAGAACATTTAAGCACAGGACTCCAACTACCAAAAAAAAATGTATCTTTGTGGAAATCTAATGAGAAGATAATCCACAAGCACGTTTATTAGTAGGAAGCCATTGCAGAAGATGTATGGGTAAGGCAAAACATTGATTAAAATACCACCCAGGTAAGGCAGTTTCCCAGGCAATATATGGCGAGTGCTGCCATCTAACCACTCTGAGGCAGCCAGCAAAAAATGCTAGAGCAGCCAGCCAAATAGCTAGATGTTGCTGATGGAAAAAATTAGCCTCAATACACTGGCATCTGGAATCTGTGACTACTATCCAAAAAGAAAAGGAAAAGGGACTGGTGCTGTGGAACAGGGTAATTGCACTCCAGAAACCTACCACAAGTCTGCTGTGGCTTTGTCATAAAGAAAAAAAAAAAAAGAAAGAAAGAAAGAAAGAAAAGAAAGGAAAAGTATTTTTAATTAAAAAATAAGGCTTTGAAAGTACAGAAAGTAAGATGTTAGAGGAAGACATACAATTAACTGGATAAAAGGGATCACAGTGTCTGTGTGTGCCTGATTAAAGCACAGACATATATGCATGTGTATGTGTGTGCTAGTTTCTGTTTTGGAGCATTTGTGTTAACTCTGTGTCCATTTCACAAAGAATTATACACTCCATTGACTTGAGATTCCAATGTATATTACTTGTGAAAAAAAAAAAAAAAAAAAAAGGAATTTTCAGAGAACAGACCATTTTTTCACTTTCTCTCTTCCCCACCCCCCCCTACCCCCCTTTCTGTTAGGGGGAGGGGAGATTTGTTATTATTATTTTGGAGGAAGCTGTAAGATGCAGGCATTTACCCCCTGTTGGGAACGCCAGGGTGGGTGTGTAGCTGAAGCAACAAGAGTGGAGGATCTTGTAGAGATAAATTACCAGTTATTAATCTCAATACATGCTTATCCATAGGAGAAATTTACAGGACTCATGATACATTGATGCAAATGTCGTAGTTATCTGAATGGTCACAGTTTACTTCACTGCTGATGCCCAGGGAAATGATACCGAAACCACTCTGCTTATGTTTCTGCACAAAAATTTCTTTCAAAGACTTTATTTGCAGGTGCTTAGAAGGCCTTCCCTCCAAAAGAGCAACAAGACATACTTCTCACATGTGAAACTTTAAGGAAATTCCACTTCAGCATTTTCCCATTGAGTTAAAAATTGCTGTATTTCTTGTACAAGGCTGACAGAAGGATGAAGGTTTGAAACCTCCAGCTTAGCAAGCATTTAGTTCTCAGAGATGAATATGCTCATTGCCAAGTTACATGCTTTTACAAATTTAAGAGATATCAATGATAGAAAACTGCACAACCTGTGGACATAAGATACTGTTTTACCTATTATTCCAAATATAAATGGATTTCACAAAATCTAATCTCTGGTCTCTCCCCTATCCACTGCAGAGGCAATGAGAGGAAGCATACTTTTTGTCATAGACATGGATAGGACTAGTCCTGTGCTCAAAGTTAGATGAGCACATGAGTGCTTTGCTGGATGATGGCCTAAAGGACCATGTGTGTTGCACCAGGTACTCATGACAAGGATCAGTGAGGGATACAATGCAATTGCATTGTAACTCGGGCTTCTCTGGATGTCCTTTTGGCCTTCAGTGCTATTTGTGTGTGTCTGTGACAGTAAATAAACTTCACTTTCTATAAACAGGGGAATAAATAGGAGGTGGTTCGTGCACCGTGGTGGAATACCCACAGAACAGGCAGGTACTTCTGCTTGCCACAGCCTTTCTACTCTACAAGCCAATGTATGGGAAAAAGAGGGACAAAATTAAGTAGAGGTCACTATTGGGTGTTGTTGGAAGAGACACTTTTGATGTGGAATCATAGACATATTAAAGTCAGCGTTAACTTGTAGAGACAGTTGTTGTATACTTTATTAATGTCATATAAGAAACATTTGTGAGAAGTCTTTGAAAATGTCTTTAGCCATTTCTGGAAAGCTATTTTTCTTAAAAATCAAATGAAGCAGAGACAGAGTACATTCACTAAGAGCAAGGGAAGACAAAGTTTATTACGGGAAAAAACCACATTGACTTAAGCACAGCCCTATGCTACAAAACACTCAAGCAGGTACTGAATGTAATGCAGGTACCTTACTGCTTTCCTGAGTAATAGCCATGATTACAGGATGTTTCATTTGCTCTTTGTGGTGTCCTCAAGTCCAGAGATCTTTCTGCTTGCACAAAGAAATCACTGTAATCAATCAAAAGGCATTAGCATTCCCACTGCTGGGATTATGAATTACATTTCTGTAACAAATGTGAAAGCCATTCCCCTCATCTCCTGTTCTTTCAAGAGCCCTAAAAGTTTTATTTCAACTTTCAAACTTGCACTGAGGGCTTTGGCTAGGAGTTAGTGCTTCTGGCTCGCTTGAGCTAATTTGGCAAGTAATTTTAAAACAACTTCTGTTGTACATAGAGTTGCAGGGTTTGAAATATTGCTCAGTCAGCTCTTATTTCACGAACAGTTTGTTTGATCAGGTGCCCAGGTGAAACACAATCAGGGGAACCTGGTGAGCTGTTAGCCCTCCACTGGGAGGAGGAAACAAAGTGGACGTGCTTGCTCCTTGGCAGAGCATTATAGCTGCTCGGCTGCTGTGTAAAGGGGTATCGCCTCTCTCCATCCACCTTTCAAGAGCATTGCTGCTGTATTTTGTGAAAAGTCCTATTCTGACAACACCTATTAGGCATGCCTTTGGGCATCTACTGGAGCAACCCTCTAAGGGGGTCTCATTAGTGGGCTTTGGCTCAGCTTAATCTTGATGAGCTGCCGAAGTTCGGGGCAGGTCCTGGTGTGGGGAGGAGGATCACAGTCAGCCCTTATCAACAGGGCATCCAAGTCCCCATGCTCCCAAGTAGGTCAGTTGTCTTCTGAGTATGGGCTCCCAGGATTAATGTTTTGGATTTAACTTCTAAACTTGATCTGAGCCCTACTTTAGGTCTCTCAGGACTTTTTGTGGTCTTTCACCTCTTAGAGCTTCCTAAAAGTCACTTTGGTCAGCATAGACTTCACAATATCTAGACAATGGTAAAGCTGAGGTGGGAGAAAGGGCCCTGGTGTGATAGGGCACTTTAGGGTCTCACTCATTTCTTGCTGGTCATGGTGGGCCCAGGTAGGTTTTAGGACATGCAGAGGTGTAGAAGTAGGCAGGGCCCTCCATGCCCTGCTGCTACTGCAGCTGCTGCTGTGGGGAGCCTGGCTCACCAGGTCTGCAAGAATGAGGAGTCCCAAAACCACTGACAGAAATCCCCACAATAAACAATTTACATTCAGCAAAGAATTAATAGAAAGTATAAGCGTGAGCTGGAGAGAGAAAGAAAAGCAAAGCAAACCAAAAATCCCCAGAGCATTTGTTTCCAAGCTCTTAGTGAAGCAAGACATGCTGTATCCTGAGGACAGAACAAGAAACCAGATTGAGTTTATATAAAGCTTCATGTGGAAACCTCCTCAGTACTAAAATGAGCAATAAAAATCAAATATCAGTGAGAATCCAAATATTCATCTTTAAAATCACTGAGCAGTAAATTGCACATCACAAACCTCTTCAGTCTTTTGGCAAAAGCTGCACAAATGAAAACTCCTGAATGCAAATTAAAAACAATGTGCTTAATTCTGCAGCTACAGTAAATCTCTGTACAAGTTCTGTTTTCTAAGTAAGGGGTTTTTATTTGTCATCGTCATCTCAGTTGAAGAATGCCTTCAAAGCATTTAATCAATTCTAATGGTAAAAATCAAAGGGCAAATTCCTTACTCCCTTGCCTGAAAACAGAGAGACAGGCAAATTTCCTAGGACAATTTGAAAGGATTTGTCAGACATTCTTTACCAAAACACACAACCTTAAAATAGATCCAAAGGAACTGGGTGGGTTTGGTGGTCACTCTCTGTCAGGAACTTTTATTTGTTTTCACCCAGGCTGGATCACATCACGGTGTCATGGGAGACTGCTCAGTGGTGAGGAGAGCAAAGCAAGCTCCTGCTGTCATCTCCTGAAGCCCAAGCAGGAAAAAGAGGAGAATCCTGCTGCCCTGGGAGAAGGAGGGAAGAAACACACGTGGCTTTTGGAGGATAGCTTGAGCCCATCTTTTCCCTGCAAGCCAAAGCCATTCCAGCCATTCCATTCCTTCAGTCTGGCATTTCACCTTAAATCCTCACTCTGAAGAGTGATCAGCTTTACAGGTAAGGAAGCATTTCAAAAAAGCCAATACTCAATTCCCCATTTTTCCCGCATTGCAAGGCAACATGAATGCAGCTGTTGGAGCAGTTTCTGCTCAATGCAGGAGGCTACAGAGTTGGCCCCTGAAGAAGCAGGGCTCTTCCTATGCAGAGATTGATGGGATACAGGTCTTTTGTACCATCTTTATCCCTGTCATGATGTGATAGGCCTGTGGTCCCACACTCCACAGGTACTCTGGTTTTCTCGATGTTTTGTGTTGGTGATGGCAAAATCCCACTACTTGAAAAGAAGACCAATGCATTTCTGCACAACTACTTATAAGATATCAGAAAGATCTTCCTGTAATTAATTATTTTTATTGAATGGAAATAACGTGCTATGCCATCTAATATTTTATGAAGTAACACACAGACACTCTTAATATGAGGAGCAGCAGAATGGAGTTGCAAGCCCTTAGAAATTGTTTTAGCTGTTCTCTTCCCCAAACTCTCTCAAGGTGAGTAGCACAGAAATCTGTACTGATGATTATTTGAATCTTCCCCCTTTGGTGAGCTGTGGTGAAACCATGTGAAATGCCCATTTTTGGTAGCATTTAATTGTGGATGGCTGCACAAGACATTTTAAAGCTTCAGCGACAGATTATGAACCCCTTCTTTTAAACATGCCATTACAATTTCCCATTATATTGTTGCAGTGGACTGAACATAGCAGCAAACCAAATCCTAAATCCATAAAAGCAGTAAATTAAATGTGGCTCCAGTGGTTTTGGAGCTTGACCAACAAGTTATCTTTATTAATGCATTCAGGGAAAAGGTCTCATTTTATTACATTATTTTCTTAATGATAAAGGCTGTAATGGAATCTCAGCAGAACACACCAAAGGAATCTTAGTTGGCTGGCAGATGGGTCAAATTTTTGTCTGTGTGTACTTGTTACGGGGTTAAGACTTGGCAGTATGCGACTCACTGACTTCTGTCTTGAAAAGCACAGTCTTTTGCTGCTTCTCTGTACTTGCTAGCTGACATTTTCTTGGCTTTAAATGAAATTTTGACACATAAATCCCACATGTCAAATGATATTGTAAAACAAGCATCCAAGTGTCAGCACATAGCCCAATAGTCTAGGGAGAACAGAATAGAATAAGGAACACCTTTATGCAGTCTTTCATCTACATCCAGCCATCTGCAAGTAATTTGAAACCAGTTTCAAATGAAGCTAGGTTATTTGGCCTGTTAACACACAAACCCAAAGCAGAAGTTTGGAGTCTTCATGGCTTTTATTGACTTGCTAATAAGTAGATAAAGCCTTTATTTTCCAAAACTGTTCTTTTCCCAGATAGCCCATTCCAAAGAAAGCCTAATTGAAATTACAGAAGTCTCTTGCAGAGTGCCACAAATTCAATTTTTAAATAGCCTGTTGATATTGAAAGACTTCATGTGAGCCTTTGACTTGCAAACTGAGGCTGATGGGTTCCCCACTGATGAGCTGTTTTGTTGGACTTGGGGTGACACTAATTATACCAGGTTCCTACAAAACAACACCAACAAAGGAGTGTGGTTTTACCTGATGATGGGCTGGTCCCAAGATTCTCCATTAAAATACTACAGCAAACCTCATGTAACTGCCAGCTGGCTGCAGCGGGTACTTTGCCATAGGTACTTCTTTTCTGTGTAGTACCACTGGAAAAGGAGAACCACGGGTAAGCCATGATTTAACAGGAGGTTCAAGGGCCTTCAGCTTTGGCAAACTGGTATTCAGTAGAAACAAACTTCATACTCAAGTGATACTTTAGATATGAAGCCATGCATTTCAGATGACGTGCAAACATGAACCTAGAAAAAAACCCAACAGGATTTATCTGTGCTCTAAAGATGAAAGGTCCTGTGAACGTCAACGTATAGGCACTGTCAGTGAGACCAGAGAAACATGAAAATGCACACTGTAACACACAGAACTCCAGCTGGCATTTGTGAATACATCCAGAACACAATCAGTCTGTAGCCAAGAGGTTGAGACTATCACCTTAACTATAATTGACAACTATTGATAGCTGTCAATCTATCAAATAGGAAATATATGTTTGTATGTATATATACATGGATGTACATAACTTTCTCCCACTCTAAATACATAATCCCTAGGAAAACAATCAATCTGATTTTAGGTAAGGGCCCATCCTTGCTAATATGTAATACATATATAATACTCTACATGTTAGGTAAGGGCCCATCCTTGCTAATATGCAATACAGTACTCCACATGGCATCCTTCTTTGCTCAACTGTGCAGCATAGAAATACAACATAACAGACATTCTCTATAAGAACCTGTGTAGAAGTTACATGAGTTACTTTCCTGAGCATCTAGTGACTGGTTGTATCAAATAATTAGCCAGAAGTATTCTTAGTGTAACTCCCTTCAAATCCTTGCAGCTTCCGTTAGAGAAGATTTTTATTCACACATATTTATTTC
>NW_008602238.1:0-1024 GCF_000691845.1 Merops nubicus | reverse complement strand
CTGCAATGTTATATTTTCAAGAATTACGAATTTCAGACTCACACTTTTAGTGTACTTGAGGCTGAGTTCACTGATGGACACTGCTGTTACAAAATTATGCAGAAAAATTTCGGAACAAAGTGTAAGATCTGGAATTTAAGACATGTAGAGCTCAGCCCATTTTTGAGGATGACATAATTGCACCAAAAATGAATGTGATCCGTTTTATGTACTGACTTCATTCAACAGCTAGCAAATTTGTAAGTGCACTTTCAGAGATAAATTCCCCACTTTTCCAGTGAGCGGATATGGATTTCTTCCAATACACTCAATTTCTTCAGTTCACAAGGCTACACCAGAAACTGGGTTCATTTCATACCCTTATGCAGCCAGCAAAGCATACCAACACATTTAAATAGTTTATTGATCTTGGCCACTAACAATGGCATCACAAAACCAGTGATGCAAATTGCATTTTGTGGAGTTTTGTTCTTCTGTGTTTTTGGAGCAATATGCCTAAGAGAAAGGAGAAGGAGCTAGCAGAAAGGTATGTTTCTGCAGTGACTATAAGTGTGTTAGGCCAACACAACTGACTGTTTTATGTAGTTTAAGTAGCTTCACTCTGATAGGATAAAGCAGGGAATGTATCTTCACAGCAGGGAGTGGGGGTAAAACCCTATGTGGAGAGATACACCCACCGGTGCTCCTAGGTGATAGCCTGGCCACTTTACATACAAAAAGAACCAAGCAAGAAGAACCTGAGGACTTGAATGAATTTAAACAAACCTAGATTATCTACCTCAAGACATTTCCATAGCCTAAACCTCTGGGCTTTGGGAACTAGTACACATGCTTAATGAACTTATACGTAGTAACTTCTCCTCCCAGGGGAGGCATCAAATGAAGGTAATGAGACATGGGATGTATGATGAGAAGGGGGGTACATGTTGAGGAGGATATGGAGTAGGCATACTGGGCAGTCTGTACACTCTGAGTACCTCAGCCAATGGAGAAAGGAGGAGGGAAATTTGCGGCCGGAAAATTA
>NW_008602237.1:106945-139722 GCF_000691845.1 Merops nubicus | reverse complement strand
GGGGTGCTGGAGGTGCTGTCCCTGACTGCTCAGTGGTGTGGGCTGCAGCGGGTGTGCTAGCAGGGTGGGAAAAAAAATCACTCAAGTTTTAATTTACGGAAGGGCACCGAAGGGAAGAAAGTATGAAATAGTCTAGATTGATGAATAAGGAAAAGTTTCCCCAGACAGCCTGATCAGCAGCCGGCAGTGTTGGCTGGTAGCTGCGGTGACCCCTCAGAGGAGAAAACCCCTCTGCTGAGAAGGTGGCAGATGCTTTGTGCAGAGAGACAGACATTTGTTGACAGAGCCTGAAACTTGGAGTTTTGACTGGAAAAAGCGTAGCTGAAGGGCACACGAGCCTCCTTCAGACAACTGAGGAAGGACTTGGCTGCCTGCAGGGACCAGGTCTGGAAGGATCTTACCCATCTGTGCTCCTTACTTCACGCGAGCTAAATGCCACCTGCGTCCAGGCAGAGATGTCTCACAGCTCATCTGAAAATGGCTGCTGATGGGGACTCTGAAAACACGGGCCCTGTGTTTTCTAACCACCGACAGGATTCATAGATTCATATTGCTGGTGGTGTATTCAGATTTCAGCCCTGCTTAATAACTCTCTCCATGAAGGTGGCCTACAAGTAGCAAAGAGGAGATGAAATTCAGGAATATGACAGAAAACATGTCAGAGAAACTGGCATTACTGATCACCCCTTATCTCAATGGCCTTTCCTCCTGCACCACAGAGATAACTCAAGCACCCGCTGTTCAGAGAGACCACTCACTGTGTCTGTAATATTACACAGGTAACTCTTTCTTGACTCCAGTCAAAAGACTCTTTTCAGCGTCCAATATCCTTGATCCAAAATACCTGTTAAAGAATATGACATCAAAAATATTGCAATCAATAACATTTTCAGTTTCTTTAGTTTCTATAATACTGTCCTGCTGCAAATTGGAGTGAGGAAAAAACCACAACCCAAAGACTACGTTTTTTTTTTTTGCTTATTTGACCAGAAAATTTGCAAAGTTCATGCTTTAATGCTGACTCCTAGACACTGGTGGCACCCAGGGTGCTAAGATAATTTGTAGATTCAATTTTTTGTTCATGAACTTTCAATTTGACTTTCACAAGTAAAACAAATAACTGATTGGAACAAAAGTTGTCTGACATTCCAGACTGATCAGAAAGCTAAAGATGTGGATGTAATTAAAGAAACAAGCAAGTATATACACTCAAATCATGTTTTGATGGTACCTCCTCCCACTGACCTCTTACAACTGGGAAAGTGTAATGCTAGCTGTTGGCTCTCAATACTGTCTTACAAATAGTTTGCACATATTTAACAACTACAATAAACATGTCAGTGTCAGATTGATCTGGTGTTTATTTACCTTTGCATGATAAGATGTTTAGAAAAATAAGCCAGTCATGAAAAAGTAAAATTTGTATGTAAGGTGTGGTGGCTGGCTCAGAATATCTACAATGCTGCAGGGTTTTTTGCCTGTCGAATACCAGCTGTTTGCCTAAATTATGTAACATTTCAAGAACTTTATGTTATTTGGGAAGTGTCAGATGATATTCTAATCCTCAGAATTTGCCTCTTGCAAAGTTGCACTGTGTGCATGAACCTTGACTACTTGTTAACAGCAGTATTCAGACTGGGGTGGTTTTTGTTGCTGTTTCCTTCACAACCACTCCAGGTCTCCCCCAGAGCTCTTGATTTTTGTTTTCCCTAATGTACACACAGCCTTTGGCTTAGCTTACTTGTGGGAATAATGTTTTTGTAGGTGCGATATTGATTAACTTTTCATTTTCTTAAACAATATTCATTCCAGTATTTTATAAAGGATGATAGGATTACATGAATTTTAACTTTGCTAAAGTATACTTTAAGATCCCCAATGTGGACGTTATTCTAGGTTTTTTGCTCAAGGCAATTTTTGGTTTACACAACAGACGTTGAATTCTACAGTTCAGTTTTCCCCAATTTTTATGCAGACCAGCCATAATTATGTCTCTCTTGTCCTATAGAACTCTTCTGAGTCACTCCCCTAGAGCATTTTCTGTGTCACTTTCATTTCCACTGTGACTGCTACTAGTGCTTCAAGTCCATTGCAAAAGTTTTCCTGATGGTACAAAGGCCATCAGATCTACTGTATTTCCTGCTCTCAGTCTTTTTCTTATCTTGGTCTTTGGTAATACGATTAAATTTCTTCTGTGGCCCAATTTCACTCTACTCACTGTAAAATCAAATTGTGGGTGAGGGAAGGAGGGGTAGAACTGCACAAACATGTGGGTCTAGGTGAACCTGGCTCATGAACTCTGCTCCTACTGCAAGGAAACAGCTCCATCACTAGGCAGATAATCTGAATCTGAAATGACTCAAAAATTTGGAAGAGGAACCATGCTTGATAAAAACACAAAAACGTTATCTTTAAGTTTCGGCTGATTTTAAGTGTGTTCTTCCATAGGAAAAAAAATTTAAAATGTGCTTAGGAGGCTACAAAATTGGTGGCCCAAGAGGAGCTAAGATTTGGCCAGCAAGTGTAGTATCTCCATATCCTTGCCTACAAAAATTACATTCCTTTGTCTCTCTGAGCACTTATTACATTACAATATTAATTTTACACGCATTATGTTGATTTACTGACAATTAATTCTTCATCCAGACTTTATTGGCAGGAAACAACAGTTCTTAATATCATCACAAAGTCTTACACATTAGAAAATATATATCTAATACATATTTCAGAATAAATTAAAAACTAAACACTTTCATATTATTTTTAGCATGGATATATTTCATGTTTTTATAGCATGTACTTTTATTTTTGTGAGATATTTGACTTACTGAATTTACACAATTGTTGAATGCTTCTATTTTACTTGCAGAAAATTTGTCTCAGATTTATGTAGGCCATCTTGCTTAATAGGAAACGTAAAAAATACTGGTTCAGGAAGATGAAGATGCAAGAATCTCAAGCAGAAACTGTTCTATGTGTTTTTCACCAACACCATAAGAAATAAATAATGGTGATCATCCTCCATCAAAAACTAGGACTGTTTTAACCTGTTTTTCCAAGGTTACATGAGGAATACAAACCTGGAAACAAAGGCAAGTGGAACTTTCTGGTTTTATTTATATAGTTCTTTTTGGGAAGAAGCATCCATTTCTCATGCTTAAGGGAAGTCCGTTTTGCTTCATGCAGTTTATCAGTCCTTTTGAATATAACTCACTATCTGGATTTACCAACTGAATATGTTTTTGGAGAGCTTTAATGTATCTGAAATTAGAAAGACTACTTCTTCAAGAATAGGGAATACCATGAAGTCCCACAGTTTTAGTGCTTCAATGTAATTATGGAGCATAAGCCCTTTAGTAAATAATGGACTAAATGCACAACAGGTTTTCTGTTAGTATGCTGCTTTAATAATTTATTTTACAATACTCTTTTTCTCAGGACTTGTTCTCTCATGTGGCTCTTTTTTGGGGGAGCATTATACACAGTCAGCTTTGTATGTTTCAGAATTGCTTCTGATACCTTTCACACTAAAAAGTCTCTGTAGTACATTACACAACTTTACAGATGTGAATCTCTTATGTTCTTCATTTGTACATGTAAATTGCTTTCATTTATTTTTGCCAGTGGCCACTACACTCAAATTATATGACTGCTGAATTAACAACTTTTCTCCCTGATTACTTTTTTTCGTGCCATACATATCTGCTGTCATGCAGTACAGGATGTATGTAAACACTCAAAGTGAGGTCTGTTTAATCTCAGAACATTCATTGATTCCTAATACACCTTAGAAAGACCATGGAAATCCTTTCTGCCAATTGCCTAATGGAGGAGAAATATTATGTCTGCACAAATTTCACCAGTGAAAAATCTCAGTGCCTTTTTTCCAGGCACAGTTTTGTTTAAAAAATAAAAATAAAAGAATTAAAAAAAAAAAAAAAAGAGGTGAAAGATGTTTGCTTTTATTTCCTTCCTTCTACTAATTGACTATTATCCAAACCCCTGTTCTGCAAACAAGGGAACATTACATAAGACACAACTGTTGTGCTCCAGACTCCCCAGTTGCTATTACCAATTAAATATTCCTGGAATCTTCAAGCTTAGTCTCAACTGTATTTAGATTTTCATTAGATCAAAACAAGAATCTACTCGCTGTCCATGAAAAGCTTCTGTATACTTGAGAAAAGAGAAGGAAAACTGGCCTATAGGTTCATAATGTCTCTCTCCTACACAATGTCCATGTGTCAGTACATTTTTACTTTCTTGCACTAGCACAAAAATATAGTGCCACACAAACATTTGTCTGATACAAGCCCTCTTTCCAAAGGATATAACAAGAACAACCATTTGTTTCTTTGCAGAACAGGTAACCTTGAGATGACTTGCCAACTGCTAGACAACAAGTACACACTGCTTCTCAGCCAGTGAGCGGCCAGACAAATTGTTTTCCAAGCTGTGTATGGCACTTCTGAAATAGAGGAAAATAGGAGTAAGGCAAACACAAACCATACACCAGAGAGAGAAAAACCATCAGACAATATCCAGTTCTAAAATGATCCATTTTTTTGCCAGATGTAGAGAAACAATTCTAAAACTGATATGGAAACATTAAAAAAAAAAAAATCCTACTCTGGGAAACCTTTTGACACCAGAATGAAGACAATCAATTACGTGGCTTTTTTTTTTTTTCTCCCCTTCTTAAATTGAAAGTCTGTATGAAGCTGTAACCTAGAGGCAAAAGAAGATAACAAACAGGAGACAAAGAGAAATTGGAGAGCAAGAGTCACAGTAGCCAGTCACCTTGGGCTATGCCTTAGACAAAGGTACTCTGGCTTCTTTTTTTCCCTGTGAGGTGGCCTATGGGGAGGAGCTGTAGGCTCTGCACGTCACTTCTGAAGAAACCAAGTACTGGGAATCCTTCTCAAATCCCCTCTCAATACATAGAACAGTTAAGCTATGGTGGCATTGATCTTAAAATACTGTGTACTTCATTACAGGCTCAGGTAACCCACCTTTAATGAGAAAGTGATCACTCTTTATCCCTTGTTTATAGTTAATAGAACAAAAGAACTTGAACTGGTCAAAGGATTAACACTTGTCATAATGTCAAACTTAACACCATTTACTTTACCAAAATCTAACAAATATGTACAGACAAAAAAGAAGTTTGTCTGGGTTTTTTTCTGTTTTCTGTAAAAAAAATTAAATTATGCCAAAATTACATAAATTTTTGTAATTTAGATTTAGTAAAACTGCATTCTCCAGTACAATGCAAGGAAGTCTATAAATGCTAAATACCATTATTATTGTTAACGTAAACCAAAACAAAGCAATTCTGAATGACTAAGAAAAGTCAATCACAATAGATAGTAGGAAATGTGTTTACCAACAAAGACCTTAATGGTCATACTAAACTGTGATGGAAGAGGTGCTTTTTACAATGTGAAAACATTTGGTCAAGGAAAAATCTTTGTAACAAAGCAAATGCCTCTCACACAGATGACGTGTTTTGAGTTGTATCTAATGATAGAGGCAAAAGAGAGAGACAGTCATTCCAAAAATCACTAGATGTTTAAGAGCCCAATTTTTTAAATCAAGTTGTACTGTATGCTAAAATACACAGGAGAGAGAATTGCTTTTTTAAAAACACAAGCAGCTATGAAGCATTTATTCCTTTAAAAAGAATGCCTTGCCTCTTATCGTCCATTTCCATTGTATGGAAAAGTTTACAGGAAACTGTAAACCAGTTCTATCACCCCCAAATCTTTAGCAAAGACTGGTAAGGCACATGAGAGATACTACACATACAAGCACATAGCCTCAAAGAACTTCCAACTCACTTCTTAAGGAGGAAGAGAAGAATGAATGGGTCTATAGCTTCATGAAATTATAGGATGGTTTGAGTTGGAAATGACCGAGTTGTAAAAAAGACACATCCAACCTGGCCTTTAACACTTCCAGGGATGAGGTATCCACAACCTGTTTCAGTGCTTCACCACACTCACGATAAACAATTTCTTCCTAATAGCCAGCCTAAATCTGCCCTCTTGAAACTGTTATCCCTCACCCTGTCACTACACTCCCTGACAAAGGGTCCATGCCCTGCTGTCCAGTGGCCCCTCTAGGTACTGAAAGTCTTCTATAAAGTCTCCCCAGAGCCTTGTCTTCTCCAGGCTGAACCATGCCAATTCTCTCAGCTTCTCTTGGTAGGAGATGTCCTCCAGCCTCCTGGCCACGTTTGTGACCCTTCTCTGGCCCCACGTGAGCAGGCCCGTGTCTCTCCTACGCTGGGGGCCCCAGAGCTGAACTCGGTACTGTGGGTGGGGCCGACCCTCAGCCCGCTGGCCATGTGTCTGTAGAATTCCTGCTTTCCGTTTCTACATGAGAGAACTGGTGGCAGATTTCATTCAGAGGGAAAATGTTCTAGTTATCCTTAACACTGGAAGCAAAAGAGCAATGACAGGATGTCCCTGAGCTACTCTGCTTAAGGGATAAAATTCAGATCTATTGTCTGATATTGTACAGACTGTGTAGGGACATTTGATTATATCACTGACTTCCCTAGTAACCCAGGACAATTCATACCCGACTTCCCCAAATATAAAAAGAATCATAAACATTTATTTTCTTTCATCTAGGTCACAGAATTTATGAAATCTCTACTTCTACACGTATGATTTTTGCATTAGATGGAGCCTTCGTATGTGTCTATATGCACACACGTACGTATACAGACGTGCAGGCACACAAATTGTTCTAGTTTCCCAGTTTCGGTGTTGTTTCAGATATTCAGCTCTTTGATGAGGATACAAAAGATATGTCTATGTGAGAGAACATCTTCTTGTTAGTTGAATATTACACTGACACTAGTTCAATACTGGAACTGGATGTCATTATTATGTGCATATTTCCTTTCTTTTCTAATACGCACTTTGTTTAAAATAACCAGTATTCACTGAGGAATGTTTTATATATCTGCACTAAGGAGACATCTAAATCTCATGTAAGTAAAAGGAAAGCCTCACAGACTTCACAGCATCCCTGACCTTTCCCTCACATCTGTTCTCTTCTTCCTACGCATGCATGTACACAGTCAAAAGATTTACAAGCCATGAAAACAAATGGAGTCATACAAGTCGTTCATACTGGGTCACATCTCTGCTTTCACAAGGTACAATTTAACCTCAGACTGAACCTGATTTCCATAGACCTTGGGGAACAGTTATGTAACAATGAACAGCTGAAACACAAATAGCCAAGGATTTTACAAACCAAAGGTAAATTATTACCAGTCATTTTAAAGCATTGCTTCTCACACTAGCTTATTTTCAGCTAAATACTGTGAAAATACAGCCTTAGCATTAGCATTTATGCATTAGTTCTCATCTTGAGTAGATAATTTATTTGATATTTTATTGGTGATCCTTATACTCTAAATAAAAAAAAAAATTCTCTAGGAAAAGCTTCAGCCATAAGACTATATCTCTGTAGTATGGCTTTATACTGCTTTAGAACCCTACCCATATGTGGTCAGCCCTTGCACAGCCAGGAGACTCTCATGTCTGACACTTCTCTGTGGGACACAGTTGCTATTTCTTTTTCTTAATGTCACAGTTAAGGATTTTTCCAAATGTCCACGGCAACAGCTATAGTCAAACATACAGCATAGTTTCTTACCTCTCCGAGTGAAAAACTTCTGTATAACAGTTGTAGGATGCTACACATTGAAGAAAATCTAAAAAACTAAAAACATGAGATAAGGTCCCTCCTCTTTCACCCTTCTCTTCCCTTATTCCAGCTCAGTTACGTCTAAACGGATCATTACATTGCTGTTTAGCAGCATGTGCAATAAGATAATTCATAATGCATAATCCAATCTCAGCTTAATGTTGTGGCAATAGAAAACTGCATTTATTCCCTTCATTATATAGACATGCTGTATGCCTTTACAAAGTTACATGTGATGAATTTTGCAGTTGTAGATGAATACAAATTTGGCAAAGAAGGTAATCAGAAAGACTGTTACAGTCTATGTGGTACTGAAGACTGACCTTGGTGGTTCATGACGTTTTGATAACACTCCTCTCTGTAGGAGAAACCCAGTGGCAGAAGGGATCCGATGTGAACTTCAGAGCCAACAAAAGAGCACAAATAAGTTGAATAATCTTTTTTCTCTATAACATCACACAGCTTGCAGACTTTTTTTCCCTGTAATTTGACTCTCTTACTCATCTTATTCTATTTCAGTAAATCAAGAAATGATTCACAGAAAATCAGAATCCAGGCACAACAGAGCTACCATATAACAAGTCATTTGTTTTATAGAGGGAATGTTGGCAAACATATGTCTATGCTGACTGCTCTCCTTAGTAGTCAGTTAAGCTTTTGACTGTGGGATAATCTCTTTTTACCTTAATCAGTAGTACTGTGACTTCAAAAATGTCCTGTTTTTCATATGGCAATAATGCTGTACAACTGACAGAACAAGAATTGTTAAGGCTAAA
Source organism: Merops nubicus (assembly GCF_000691845.1). NCBI lineage: Eukaryota > Metazoa > Chordata > Aves > Coraciiformes > Meropidae > Merops > Merops nubicus. The sequence goes on along the minus strand of NW_008602237.1, from coordinate 131,218 downwards.
ACTGTAATTAAAGATACATACTTATTGCCCAGTTTACTTTTGTTTCTTAAGAACTATTTATTACTCGTTTAAGGAATGTCTTCAGGCAGATTAAATTAAAGCCACTATTTCTGTATATGCTAATCATGTTAAAAAAAAAAAAAGTAACTGCATTTTACTTCTGCATCCAGTACTTTTCTTGTCTGGTCCTGCTCATACGTAACAGTGGCATTTGTGAGAAGTAACAAAAAATGTATATTAAACAAGAATCCAGAGACACGGTGCAGTATACTGTATGGTAAAAGGTAAGATTACTCTTGCTTCATCTATCTAGCGCGATACATATTAGCAAGATATGAAATTAGCATTTATATGTGTTTCACTGCATGCAGTGAAAACTTGCCTCAAACTTGGCAGATGCGTTTACATAAACGCTAAGCCAGTCTCTCTGTGTTATGACATACACAAGAGATCTTTGTGAAAGATAGTAGATGGGGTAATCTTTGGTTTTAATTGGAATATTTCATGTTCTCTCTCTCAGTCCTCTCATATGTCAAATTCACAAAGTGTAATCCTTAACCTCTTATAGCCCAAGAGTTTCACACTGAGGACTGAAGGACTGGACTGCTTGGATTTTATAAGCATTTGCTCAAAGTGGATCAATAGTTCAACAACAATCTCTCTGGACCTTGTAATGCATGAGTTCCTTCTGTTTTGGCCTATAATTTCCTGCTCTATTCTGATAAGCAAGTTCTTACATTGGCCTTATGAACATAACCTCTGAGTTGAATTCTGAATTGTGTTCTAGACTTTTCCTGTTCCCTCAAAAGAGATTATCTGTGCTGTGGCATTTTTTGAGGTGAAGGGTTTGTTTTATCTTAGAAAGAGGTGTTTGTACTTTGAGGTACTACATTTAGACGAGAAACCAGAGAGATTTGTAATTCCACAGTGTTGGACCAGACCAAGAATTATGAGTCTCTGTTCTCTTCAGAATTACAGGATGGAGCACTAAGGATCATCACCTTTGCATCCGAGCTTATGCCCCATGAAGTGATCAGATCCCTAACTTTTAGAATTGATGTCAGCACCGCAGGTAACTTCTTCTCATCCCCCTCATCTTGCTTTTATAACATCATGAATAAGTCTGTTATATCTGTCATCAAAACACACTGTGGTGGTTTTTGTCCATGCTCTGCTGAACACAAATATAGCCAACACCATACATTATCAAATACTTTTATATGAGTTCATCACCTTTGCATTCGAGCTTATGCCCCATGAAGTGATCAGATCCCTAACTTTTAGAATTGATGTCAGCACCGCAGGTAACTTCTTCTCATCCCCCTCATCTTGCTTTTATAACATCATGAATAAGTCTGTTATATCTGTCATCAAAACACACTGTGGTGGTTTTTGTCCATCCTCTGCTGAACACAAACACCATACATTATCAAATACTTCTATATGAGTAAAGACTCCTTTGTTTTGAAGTTGTTAAAAAAACAACTGGAGCCTTAAAGCAGGCTTTGGTGAGCACCTCGGAGTAGCAGGAAGAGAGCTGCCTCCACCCTACTGATCATATTATTCCACATATTGACACCTCCACCATCACTGCCTGCTCTCATGGGATTGCTTTCCCATCACACACAGACTGACATTGGGTCAAGCATACACTGAAGGATTTTACAAGTCCAATCAATATTTGAGTCAAAGAAAGAGTACTACTGCATAAAGAAGTCATTTACCATACTAAGTTATTGTCAATATACAAACAAATAATTAAAGGGCCTAAGTGTGTAGCAGAGTTTTGTGCTTTAGCACAATTCGGGCACGACCAGAGGGTGACTTTCTAATTATGAGAGGATTGCTATGGTAACCAAAGGTGGCCACAAATAATTGGGTGTGAAACCACATGAGGCTTCCTGACAGAGTTGTCTGCATATATTATCCAGCCCATTTTCTGTGTCTTAAATAGAATTACATTGTCAGGTCAGACAATATTTTCCATATTTTATGTGACTCTCTTTAAAGCAACCAAAAATACATCTCTGTGGGCTTCAGTGACAATTTCAGCTCTTCAGCATCTTTCCTACAGCCGAGGCAGCAGAAGTGTAGATGTGACTCCATGAACTACCAAACAATAATTGGAGAATGACGTTTACAGTGTATTTATATGAAACTCAGGAAGGAGCCTCTGTTCTTTAAATGGTGTCAGAGCAGCTTATGTGCAAACACAAACTTGAAGCGAGGATTCTCAGCCCCAACTTACTCACAGTTATGGGGCAAGAATGAAGAGAGGTGTTTGACTACATTTCCTAACACAGCTGATGGGACAGAGAAACAAGGTAATTCTCTGTGCTGGCGAAGCAGAGCAGTCGGGGACAAAGGTGACACTGCTCCTAAAAGGGGATGGTGTACACTGTCTAGCTCCTTGGTATCATAGACTCGACACTCTAAGTGCCTTAGATAAAACAGTTAGTTTAAAGTTGGTATTTTGTTATCAGAATTGGTAGGAGAGAGAGAGACAAGTGATACTGTTGGAGACTGAATTATATTGTGCAACCAAGACTAGCCTGGTGGGAGCAGAGAGGCTGCTTAAAACTCACAAATACATCAGCACAGTGACATAGCAACGAACCACACTTAAAAAAAAATTACTTACATTTATGAAAATTATTTACTAAGTGAAACACCTCCTACTAGAGACTTTTAAGTGTTATCTTAATGCATAATTAGATTATGCATTAGCTATGTAATGAATCCTCATGGAGATTGAAGGAAAATCTCATTACTCCAAATTGTTGTTCTGGCATAATATTTCCTGTTAAAACCCTTTCTTGAACACATGGATATGAATGAAAGGTCAGATCTTTGAATTCCAAATCCTCAGTTCACTGTACCAGCTGCATTTAAAGGGCACAGAACTACTTCAATGCACCAAATATTTCTCTAGTCTGGAAGAACCTTGTGATATCCTCAGGGCAAAAGGTATTCAGAATAAGGGAGGATAAACAGACCATCTCCTGTAGACTTCCACTGCTCTCACAGCTGAGAGATGCTTTGAGATGAGATTCTGTTAAGAACTTCTTTGGGATCTTCAATTGCACTTTTTCAATTTACCTTATTTTGGTGCCCGCTCTCAAGGTGCATTGTTATTTCACAGTTTCTCTGTATCCAAGGAGTCAGTTAACAAGCTCTGACTTAACACCTCCTTGCATTGCCATTGTCTACAAAACAACATCTCTGTTCTGCATATTTAAATAAGGGAGTGTGCTATCAGTCTCACTGCATAGCCAAAAAGGCTGAAAGTGCTATCTGTATACACAGCAGGGCATTAAGGCAGTCAGGAAAAGCATATCTGACTGAAAAGCAGTCAAAGGTAAGTCAAAACTCTCAGTCAGCACTGTACTGCAAATCCAGCTGCCTGCTGCTGTTCCTGCACGTCCAGATTTCCTATTAATTACATCTCAGCAGTTCTGCATAAAGCAATATGGCCAAAAAGATTTTTCAGTCACTAGGGGAAGCAGAATATCAGAGTCCACCTCTGCCAAGTACAGAGAACCTTGCCCATGCTGTTTAAATACAGCAGTTGACAACACATGTTATTTGTTAATTATTGACATATCCAAAGGGTCCTAAGGCTTGACAGAACCTGCAACAGATACTTTATCTAATTCATTGTATCTCATTATGGAACATATGGTGGCATTTTGATGTAATCCTTTTTTTTTTTTAATGTATTCCTACATTGAATTCCTCAGCTCCTTTTTCTGTTGCTTATTGATGCATCAGAACATGTGCTTTCATCTCCCTTTTTTTCTAGTATCTAATAACCCTGTTTTCTAATACAGTAGAACTACTCAGAGGTACTGATGTATCCTTTTTTACCAATTCATGCTTTTCTTTTTCCACTTGCAAAAAAATTTCAACCAGATGGTTTCCAAAAATGTCTATTATATCTAATATATTGTTTGAAATTAAAGTATTACTGCAAAATGCTTCTCATCTTATTGATTGCTTGAAGCTACATGTATCACTTTGGATGCACAAAGAACTGTGTGTTCTATCACTGTATTAAACAAAAGCCTGCAGAGAATTTGAGCTGCTTCAAGATAAATCTGAGTGAATAGCTAAATTGTGTGCTACAAAATATTAATGTGTATTTAAAGCTCAGCTCTGAACACCAGGTCCTTCAAACCATTCGGTGGCTTCAATAGTTTAGCATAAAGGACACACTAATTTTTTTTTTATTTAGTCTTACAGTTAAGAAATAGTCTTCCTTGTGTATATTGATGGAGACAAGATACATATTTCTGATGACAAATGTCTGAGGTGTTCTCTGCTATGACTTGGAGCTGGAAAGTTACTCAACTATATTAAACGATATTTCATTTCCTCTTTCTCTATAAGCCTATACTCCCACTTTGCAAGGCATCTGGGGATCTCCACTGCTAAAAAACAATTTTCTTATAACATATAAACTTGGAAATGTTAATAATCATAATTTGGTTTCCTACTAGAAACTAAGATGTAGAAACTGTCACTGAATGTGGCACGTGTGCAAACAACTTAATTCATGGATGAATTAGCACTTGAAAAAAAAAAAAAGGGAACCAAGTGAGAAAAAAACAAAAAAAAATTACAAAAATTAGGTAGTTAAAAATGAGCATTAACCCCATTAATGCTTTTCTGGCTATATTAGCTTAACCCGTAAACATTTGCCATGGTGTGAAGCTATATAATATGAATGTGAAATCTATTTTACAATAACAGACTCCCAGAGAAGTGCCTTCTCTCTGACAGCTCTGGCAGGTGCTAGTTGGAATCATTAGGAAGTGGCTCACGTCACACAAAGCTGATGATTCAGACACTGTGTAAAGTGAACCCTCGATGGACCGGAACTGTTTCTAAACAACACGTAGCACCAGGAATAAAATTATTAAAATATTCTTGACAGGAAAATGAACTAGTTAAAAGTCAGAGATGAAGCACTATGTAAAGATGAATTTGCCAGACATACAAAGTCTAGAAAACCAGGGGAAGGCAGGATTTTGTGATCCAACAGAGACTCCAAAATTATCACAAGCTTAATAGAAGCAGAAGTAAAGAGCAGAAGTCCAAGTGCACAAAAAAGAGAATATGAACAAGCACCAACAGCTGCATGCCTGGCAATGGAAACAAAACATCAGGAGTGCAGATCTGGGCTCACCTATTCTGCAAGAGGCACTGGGTGCTCACAGCCAGGGCAGGGCAGGGCAGGGTGCTGAGAGCAGCGTGGCAGAGGAAGGACATGGCCACAGGAAGGACACCGCTCGGTGCCACCAACGCGGCGCCTGAGAGGATGAGCAAGTTCTAACCTGCAGAGCAGCAGGGGTGGAGGGGTGCTTTAAACATAAAGACACTTATTTAGCACTGGCAGATGCAGTGTATTGGATTAGGTAAATGCATGTGCTGAGCAACTTTAACATACTTGGAAATTTAAAAATTTGAAAACGGCATGGATATTATTGAAATAAAGGGAAAAAAGTTAACATTATGGTACTTAGAAGCCACACATCATAAAAGCCTGCTGTTACAACATAGATAAAAAAGAAATTGCAAGAAAAAATTCAGAAAATAAGCATGACAAATGCCATAGTGTGCACAATTATTTTCTAGAACAAAATCAAGCATGACATATATCAAAATGTCTGTTATTATATATCAGATTATTTTAAATTTTGGCATTTAGGAAATTCACTTACAATACTTAAAAGGTCATTTGGAAAGACTGAAGTACTGCAGCAAAAATCTTACTTAAAACATTAACCAAAAAGTATCTTTGCTCGTTTTCTGACAGATTGTACAGAGCCTTCTCCTTATTTCATTAAAATTTCTGGTGGGGTGGAGGGAAAGGCAAGTAAATCCCACACAGGTCTTTTCCTGAAAACACAAAAACTTTAAACTTTATTGGACCTTGTAGGCATGTCAGCCCACAGCAACTCCCCAAAATGCAATGTGAATCTTTGCCTGGATTTCCAGAAAAGCCAGTAGTCCCTTTTAATTGAGCTTGTTCTTCCTGGGATTTTGAAAGTGGTAATTAAGCAGCAGCCTCTCAGCATCCAGACAAGGCAGTGGGATACAGTTAAATTCAGGCAGCCACAGGTTTTCCCACATGCACTTTAAGGTTTAGTACATAAACCTGTTTCTTTCCAGCCTTCTCTGGCCCTGGTTTTTGAATCTGGCTGTCTTTCTCCTAAAGATCAGATGTTACTCTTCCCGCAGCAGTTCATAGGTTCAGACACGCTGGTAGACCAGAAAATAAAGCTCAAGTGGCCAAGAAACACCCATTCAGAACAGATGTTTGTTCTGCAGTGCTCAAACTCCCTCAAGCAGACAGAAATCAAAAACCTATGGCTTGAAACTATTAATTAAAATTTTTTAAGTAAGTATGATTTTGCTTAAATATCTTAAAAATTGATACATGAAAAGCTTTACTCTGTAACTGCTAGTATCAGTATTAGAACTTGCCAAGACAAATTAAAAGTTTTCTGTAGTTACCTAGCCTACTACAGGTTTTAGCATCTGCAGATACCTAAACATCACTGTGAATTTTAGTGTCTCCTGCAGTTCAGCCAATCAGATATCTGTGTAATGGTGGAGGCTCAAAGTCTTTCCTTTTAATTAATCAGCAGACAATTCTGTGTGTATGAGGCTTCTACTATTTATCTTATTAAGTTAGAGCTTTGTCTGTTTGTTGAAAATTGATTGAATTTAGACCATGCTTCCAATGTAAAACTCCTTTTCAATGAAGCATCCAAATCTAGCAGCCTGTTTTCTCATTACAGGGAAGCATCCAGTTATGAACTGGATATGACAGTGTCAGTCTGATTATCCAAATGTGTCATATCTCAATAAAAGGGAATCACATGTACATCCATGGACTCTGCAGGTATGAAAGCTGAGTACCACAAACACAAGCACATTAATTCTTGCAAAAAAAATCACTACACAAGGGATTTAAGTGTCTTTTCCTATAATACTCTGGCTTGCAGCATGGAATGTGGCTCATTGCACACAGGCAGAAACAAAAGAGACAAGGCACCCCCTGCCCTGCTCCAGCAACAAACAGAAAGTAAGGGAACAGTTATCCTCATACATGTTTTCCTAGAGGATGCTGTGGGCCTAACAGTCACCACTCTTCAGCAGGGTATCAGCTTGTACACACACCACAGACCTTCAGAGAAACTTCCAAACAGCTTTGGAATCCTTGCTTTCTAAGACAGGCAATAAAATCAGAGGGCGGGTGAAATTTCCAGAGGAAATCAGCATCACAGACATCAGAACAGTACAGATCTCAGCTCCTGATCTGCACTGAACCACCAGTCACGCTGAAGTTGTATCTATGCCACGTAATTCCCAGCAGATCCCAAATAATTTCAGAATGATTTTTATAATAGCAACATGCAAGACAAACACCTGCATGGCCCTGTTTTCATTCTTGTTTGTGCAACTGATTTATCTAATATGTGATTATAAACTGAAATATTCAAGATTTCTTTCAAAAAAGACTACTTCTCAAACAATTAAATAACATGACTTTAACAAGTTAAAGTCTGATCTCTTCATACATCATTCTAGAAACATATTCAAAAATATTAACATAAATCACAGAAGCAACTACAAAACAACTGAAAAGAACAAATAAGGTGTAAGCATGCTCTATTTCAAATAAACAAAGATGTTATTTTTATTTTCTTCTTGGTCGTGTAGCATATCTCAAACAGATTACAACAAAAATTACCACAGGATATTAAAAAAAAAAATACAAGAAAGTATTTAGAAAATTATATCTATACACATTTGCTTAAAAATTCTGTAATGTAAACATTAGCATAACAAGTTAAAATAATATTACAAATGTTTTATTAATACTTATGTGAATACTGTACATATATAGTCTTCAGAATTAATACTATCCTTCCTACAGTTTAACAGGAACAACAAAAAAAATCCCCTCCCGCCAAATCAAAAGGGCAATCCAGCTTTCTCAGCTGCCAACAGGTTTGGTCCCACACAGAAGACACTTGGTTATTTATCTCGGTGTTAAGGAAGAGGGAAAGCACAGCATTTTGGAATTAGACTTTTCAACCACATTTACATTTCTATAATTCATTGCATCTTTAAAGATTAATACTCCACTCAAAAAAAAAAAAACAACTATCACAGTTTAACTTCTGCCATAGCAGGGATATAATTTCTGAAATCTTGTTAAAGAAACTGATTCCCCCTACAGGGAAGTGCAATACTTTGGTTTTTTTTTTAAAGCAACATAAAAAAATATTAAGTCCAGCTATTTGCAGCAATTTGTAAATCTGGAAAGTTCATTCCTCTCTACACACGTCAATGCTGTTTTCTAGTATAAATTCATGCCATTATTAACAAAAAATTGTGATTATTATTAATTAGAATTATGCTCTGATTATTTTTTAAAGAAATTTTATAAATCAATTAAGTTATCAATAACTGGACCATGAAAGCACAGTTAGTGCAGAGTAAGAAATAAATGAAATGTACAGTGTCAGACCACTGTGCAGAACAAGTGTTTTATCTTCTGTTCAATACGTGAAATATAAAGCAGGTTAACTGATACTTTTAAATATCTTCTATATTTTATATATGTATCATTTCATATCTTAAAGTGATTCTTTAAATGCACAACACTAAGAAACTACTGAAATGACTAAATAACCATCAAATTAATATGCCATGTGATGCAGGGTGCTGACCGAAATATCCTCACCTACAGAAACTGAAGGAGAGAAATTTTTTATTTCCTTGAGTTGTTTAACCACTTTTCCAGAACTGACTCAAGTTCCAATACAGAAGTATTACTATTGTTTCCAAGGAGAAAATAGTATTCTCATGTTAAACATGGTTATTTTCATATCTACTAGAGTTCCAGTTAGAATAGCCCATAAAAGGGGATATAGGAGTAGAATTTGGTGAAGAAATGTTTTTCCTTTCTTTTAAACAGCTGTTCCACAGGTTTCTCAAAGTATTTTCAAGCAAGTAACTATTTCTATCCACAGGTATATATTATCTGGCTTCAGAATTACAAGTTATTAGATGAAAAGTGTGGAGGTGAAGAATGGGGGGGGGGTCTGCCTTTGAGATAGCATGAAACTCATAGCAGAACTGAGATCCCTGTGTGCTCTGAAGCACAAAGAATGACATCCTTATGTGAAAGTACCAATAACTGATTGTTAACAAAATATCACATTCTTACATCATTAATATATCCTGACAGACAGTACCATTAGTTCATTTGGGGTTCACTAATTCTCATTTATTATTAGCTTGCTGCTCCGAAACAGCCAGCCCATTTGTTATTAGGTTTTATTAATGATTTTGACAGTTACTATGCAGACATTGTTCTATACAATAAAACATTACTTTGTAACAAAAAAATTGCACCTTAGCAATAGGTCATGATTTTAAGTCAGTGATTTTTAATGCCATTATTGTCCTTTCTCTACATACTTGTATTAATCCAACCATAACGCTTTATGAGTTGCAGTAGATTCTGTAAGATACTGTAATTTGATTACAACTAACACATCAACAATATATTTCATAAAAAAAAAGACTGGCTTTGAAATTGTTTCTCTTCCTGTGAGTATGTGACTTAATGGACATATCAATTTAAGCCTATGTCAATATCCTGCCTCATATAAGCTTTGGAAATTTATGATTAAGAATATTGATTCAATGCAAAAGCCAAGCTGATACAATGTATTCTCTGTAATGAATGACAAAACACATAAATAAATGAGATTCTGCAGAAAACATAGTCAGTATGTAATGACTACTGATGGACAACCACAAAAGATGTGCAAAGACAGAAGTCTTGCAAAAGTCTTCCATCTTCAAACAATGGAAGAGTCTTGTCTGCCCTGTGTTTCTCAGGAAATTATTTTGCATATGATTCAAAAAATAGTCCTCTATTCTGTGACTACTATTGTGCTATTCAAAGGAACTAAAAAGAACTGGTTGAAACCCATCAACTCCTCGTGCCCTGGCCACTGACCACATGTAATGAGTCAAAGGAATCAGAATTGTACAAAAATTGTAACTACACGCATAGAACTGGGTGATATAGAATATGCTGATAAAATCATTCAATTGATAGAAACGTTGTAACAGGTGTTTTAAAAGAATAATACAAGTATTTGGCATTCTTAATACCAGCTGGTCAACCTTCTTTTTCTTTGCTAATTCTGGGAAATAAACAGAAGAAGGGGGATTTGTGACAGATACATACAATTCTCTCGAAGACAGGGCACTTTAGAATGTCTTGAGGTGCTAAAAATTTGGGCATTTATGTCACTAGGCAGCTACTTGCAGTCATGCAAGTACCTTGTTGATCTTATAAATAACCAGGTTTATAAAGTGAAGAAAGGCTTTAATTTAATTATTTTAGAGAAACCACAGATGAGTTTTCAAATGTATAAATAATGCACTAATTATGGTATTCTGGATCACAAAGTGAACACTGTTTGCAGACTGTAATCTTAAGACTTGATACATGATTCAGCTAAAGTTAACAAAGAACAATTTGTACACAGTAAACTAGTTTAGTATTTTTATGTGATCTACATACATACACTAAAAATTGCAAGAACCAACTTATTCAGGAATGAAAGAATTTTAAGAACCACAGAGGTTAAAAAAAATCCTTCTTTACAACTGAAATAAAATTTTAGATGTAGTCTGCACTGAATGAGGTTTCTTACCACTTGTAACATAAAGAGTACTTTAATTTGTGAATTATATCTTGAAAATGAATACAACTTCATGTGACAGATACATCACCAAGGTTTCCACACTGTTTTCTTTCAGATTTACTTGCAACTCAGTGTTAATAGATGAGTCTCATATTTCTACAAACCAAGACTCCACTTTCTGAAATATGAATTTAAAATTGTTTCAAAGTGGGACTATTACTATAGCTACTTTTCTTCCCAACAAAACCAAACTAAATAATCAGCAGTGCATCAAACTGAAGAGTTGAGAGACGCATTAACTGACAAACTACTCACTTGCCTTTCCTCTTAAATAAATGTTCCTCTATGGTTTACGAAAATTCAACTTATTTTAATAAAAACAAAGCAGCTAGCTCCCAGGCTGGCCCTTTGGATTTTTTATTTATCTATTTATTTTATAAATGAGATCTCATTGACTGAAAAACAGTTTCATTTTTGTGACATAATTTTACTTTCTGGTATTTAATCTAGTGAAATTTCTGACCTGAAGAGTGAATCCCACTCCACTTTGCCACATTTTGCTATTCAGTGCAAATCTATAAGCTACATATTTCAATAGCAGGAATCCAGCACTTGGGGCTCATGCTCAGGCACCAGCCCACTGATGCTACTCACTGTGTGTAACAGACACCTAACTCACTCAAGAAGTGCTACTGGAAATGACTGGACCACCTACCTGACTAAACAACACACGATGGTCACAGATTTGCAGAACAGAAGTTCCAATTTTCTTGAACTTTAGTAAAGTACTGAGGTAAAATATCTGTTATTCATCAGCAGCTTGTTTTTTTCTGCAGGGTAATATTAGATTTCAATATCTACTGACGTGAGAATTTAATATAATGAATGGATAATCAAATGACAAGATACATCAATTTAAGTAACATTATCCAAAAAAAACTTCTAAGAAGAAAGATGTTCTTACACAAAGGAAAACCAGAATACAATTGATAGAAAATTTGAATATACACTGCTTAACCTTAATGAAGAGAAGAAGATAGCTAACATATAATTAACTGCCTACGGCAGCACAGCTAATGGATACTGAACTGGATTCCAGTTAATCCATGTCAGGACTCCCATCACTTGTAATAATTCTTGTCAATTCTTTTTAGTCACTCTTACAGTAGTACCATTACAGATTACTTTTCAATATGAGGTGATGGGTAACAGGCACTTTCATTACAGGCAATTTTAAAGTATCACTATGTGAAATGCTTTACAAAATCAGAGTAGGAATTCCACACTGCCCTGCTAATGATGGACTGTTCTGTAACATCGGCAACAAATTAATAACAAAATAGAACTCAAGACTCAAAAATGCTTTTTGCACCATGCTAATTTTGCGTATTCTTGTGGTTGTTTTTTCAGAGATCAGTATTTTTCCCCAGTCTTACAGCAAGACTGAAATTTCAATAAAAAATTGTTACATTCCCTGACTTTAAGGAATTACTTCCCTCAAATGAAAGCTATTGAGAATATCTACCTAGAAATGTACAAAAGCTATTTTTCCACCTGTAATGTTTTTCCCTTTTCATTTTGTGTGTGTCAGAGGTTTACAATAAAAAAACCCTCAGTCTTACTATTTACAAAAGGTAATAAATTAGTGAGGTTCTTTAAAGCACATCTTTCTGACCTTAAGTAGTGATATAATAATTTTAGCTTTTCTTCTAAGACAAAAAAAATGCTTTGATACATCTCTCTGGAACAGAAGAATGTACATGTAGAAAGAAACACAATACAAACAAGGAATTTACAGTAACAGAACTTCAGAATAACGAAGGAGAATATGTGCAACGCCGCTTTGCAAAACAAAGAAAATGCCTATCAGTTTGGTGAGCCCCCAGGAACAGTCCTCCTGCTCTTCTGTGAAAGGGATGACTGCCTTCCAAAGCAGGAAGGCGGATATGACCCACCGCAATGAGAGACTCCTTTCAGGATTTCAGTTGATGCCGCTGTCGTCTCTTCAGGAGCTTAAATTACAAACACAGGCTAGGAAAGAATCACAGAACACCTTAAAGCACGTGGTGCCGGTGCTCACAGTTCCAAAAAAGGGTCAAAGATCACCACTCTGAGGTTCCAGGCTTCGTGGCTCTCTTTGATGGCTGCGAGACAGCTTGGGGAAGCGTGTAGTCACTCTTGAGTGATTGCTTTTGCTTACTGGTTCTTCAGAAGGTGGAATATCACTAGGAAGACAAGAAATAAAGATAGAAGTAGCTAGTTTGTACTATATGTAACTTATTCTGCAGTTCACTCCAAACATGAAAAAAGCAGATGTTATGAGAGCCTGGCACATGACTGCGGAGTACAGCACACATCTTCAGCTACACAGAACTGCATTCCTTCTACTGGTGTCTCAAGTGTGAATTACCAAACCGGCCCTTTCAAAAATGAGAACTAGTAGAACTTCCAATACTTCATGGAAGACTGCAAATTACAGAATAAAAGCATATCTCTACAAGTTGCAGTTCAGAAAGGGTGGGAAAAGCATTCTGAAATGATAAAAGTGCAAGCAAATTAGACAAGAGCTTGGATGATGCTCCACTTAACAATCCTCTAATTATGGATGGATGTATCATTACATGATGAAGTACATTATTAATGCATCCCTGTTGGGAATTCTTCAGTCTCTTCTGACCCACAACAGACTACAGTCTTACATGAATGAGCCTTTTGGAAAAGACTCCAAGAAGTACATTAAAGTTCAAAAACAAGCAGTAACAGAAATTCCAGCTTACCTAAGTGATATTCAGAGGCTATAGACTCCTTGGAACACTACAGTATAAAGGGATAGCATTGTACTTTTGCCGTTCTTTTAGAGGACTCCACATGGTTTTTAATTATACTGTTCACATACAGATCAATTAAATAAAACTAAATTTTGCATTTTGCAACTCAGCGAGGCAATAAAATCACAGTGTACAAATCCAAACTTATTCTCATAAGCTTAAAAAAAAAACCAAAGAACTTATAATGCCTATCTTCAGAGCAAGTTAACAAGTCCATCAGGGAGGAACTGCTCATCTGCAGTTCTTGCCACATTAAACTAACACAGACCTATTTTAAAACAATAGCTGAATTTACGTAGTTTCCTTTCTCCTGCAGTGACCTTCCTGATAGGTCAGACAGCCCTGCAAAAGCCATAGGCACACTCAGGCTCCACTTGAGCATTTTGAGCAGCCACACAGGAGAGATCGTAGCAAAGTAAAAGCCTTTAACAAGTTCTGGGACCGAGTGGAAAATTCATTTGGAGAATGCAGAGCCCTTCTGCAAGATGGGGCATCTGCATCACCAGTAGCCATGAGCTTTGTAACTACAATGAGCACATTGGCTGTTACTTGCTACTAAGATAATAAAACAACAGAACAGAAAAAAACGTGTCCAATTCAGGTGCTAAACATTAACAGAAAATATTTTTTTTTAATGGCAGTGTATTTTACTTGTCTAGATTTCTGAGCAGAATGGTCTAAAGAACCCTAGTTAAAATAATAAAGGATTTTTCTAAATTAAGGTTCACTGCACTCCTATTACAGTATTTAGTCTTTCTCGGTAACTAGGAAGTCCTTTACATGAAAAAAATTGCATAACCTGTGGTATACATCCTTCCCTTCTTTAATAACAAAAGGAACAAGTTAGATCTTTAATCCCTTATTTTTCTTGTCACTAAAATAAAAACTCCAAAAATTTAATTTAGCATACATTATTAATTCTTGGTAGCCCATGATAATTAGACTTCCAACCCTGGTCCTACGATTTCTTATTTTGAAACTCAGCATTGCTATCCAAGTTGCTGTAGAGAATTCTGATCATGTGAATCCAATTTCAGCTGTGCTTATTAGCATGGATTTCTTTTAGTAACATGAATATTATTAATCATTATTTTTATACTATTTATAAAATTGCAGCAATGCAGTGTTGCTACTGTAATGCTTGTAAAATACAGCATGGGATACTGGCTTCAGAGGGTTGTGATTTTACTTACCTTTCAGAACATGTAAATATAAAAGCATCTAAATAGCAAATATACAAAGGGATAAAAATAAATTTTCCCCTCACTGGGCTTTTCTCAGTCTAAAATAAGTTATTTTACCAGCATGATGGCCACTGCTGGCAGTATTTCTGCTTGTATCAGGCAGAGAGCTATTTTATGGATAGGTGCATGGTCGTTTACATTTCAGAAGAAAGCACCGTGTTATGTGCAATTACTCTAATTTGGTGATTGCTTTATCGAAAGCATATTTTAATACGCAAGCTCCTCCTGCTGGCATGTCCAAAAATGACATTAGTGTCAGCCCAATGGGAAGCCACGTCTCCTTTCTGGAGGAAAAATGCCAAAGAAAAAAGTGTAAAAGGTACAAGGATTAATTCTCCTGAAATGAAGAGATGTGAATTAATATAAGTCTGCCCTACTAGGCATGGCTGAGGTAGTCAGATCATCCTAGGATAATTACACTAACACCAATGTCTGCGAATGAAGGACAAAAATTGCAAGTAATTCTGCTAATTTCAATTATGCTACTCCAGAACAAGATATATCTAATAACCAAATTAGAGGTAATTTGTCTTAAATGTCTTAGCTAATTTTTGTAATGACAATTCAAATTCTAAGACAAGTCATTATGTAGGTTTACAGACACCAATTTATATCTGAGAAATTAGCTCTTCATGCAACCAGCATGCAAAAGGACACTGGAGATGAAAGTGATTTGATCAACTGCCATGTAAACAGATGTTGTACAGTGGAAAAAGTTTAGAGTATTAAAAAGTCACACATCTAGAAGTATGCATTTTAAGCCCCTTTCCAACCTGTCTCCTCCAAAACCTGACAAGAAAACTTGTCGTCTCTCTTGTCTGTGTCAGCTTTAGCTTCTGACTCTATGATTAAAATGCTGACTTTCAAATAATACCCACAAAGTTCAACTACTAATTCAAGAAAAAAGTGACCAACTACCTCCAAAATATATAGCAGTCAAGTAGGAAGAAAAGATTAATCCCCATCTCTTCTGTCTCCTATTACTAGATTTAACAGTTTAGTTTTGGCCTCAAGGTCAAATGATACTTACAGAGTCTCTGGCGCTAAACAAGACACTTTTTAAAATGTATTGACAGTTTGACAGGTCAGATATTCCATGAACTCTTGTGGAGAGGCATGAAGATCTTAAAATGACCCTCAGTACTTCTGGCAAATGCACACGAAGACGAAATTAGGACACTTGTTCTGAATCTGGGTTTGCCACTCTGTTTGGCATTGAGGACGAAGGAAGCGCCTACAGTTGATAGTTTTAGTCTGTTTAAAATACAAATCTAAAATACGTAAATCTAAGTCAGGGAGTAGGTATTCTACAGTAACTCTTCCAGAACAGCTACCCCAAGTCCCTGTGGTAAGCACTTACTCCTCCAGCCTACATCCGAATTACCCCCGTTCAGTTTTAATAAAACATTCTTTCCATTCTATTACCTTCTTAGCCAATGAAGTCTTCACAGGGTTTCATTTTCTAGGCTGAGTCTGGCAGGCAGCCAGACACTTGCCAGGCATTCCCTGTTCAGTAGAGGAATATCCAAGTACTAACGGCTCAAGTTCTTTTCTACATTGTCACCTTGTCCCATTCTGAAGAAAAAAGCAACCTGCTGAGGCAGTCAATTCCTCCTTCCCACCAGAAGCATTCCCGATTGATCGGCCCAGCACTTGTTTGGGCACCAATTCAGTTTACATTGATTTTGTCTTAGTGTCAAGTTCTGCCTGAGGTGCATCTCTAGAAAATAGCTCAAAATAACCGGTCTTTTTAATCAGCTTATATTTATTCATCCCTTTCATTTATTGCTCTCTGCCTATCAAAGTGTAAACTGCATTTTATATGGTTTTCTTTACATACGTAGCATATGGAACTGCAGTATTCTCTTGGCTGATGTTCTGAACATTCACATGAACACACATTTACCTTCTCACGCTCTACTCTTCAGGATAAAATTAGAGAAGTTTCTTATAAAAACAGTATAATATGTCTGTAATTGGAAATACTTTTGTACAGGCCAGAGACTGGAGAACATAAGTAATTAGCACATCTTGGGAGTTTGGCAAAGCTCAGGATCAGGTGCTTCGTGTGTCTATAGCTATCTGACACAGAAATGCATCTCTGAAGACATTCATGATTCTAGTGTTGCTTCAGCTCTCATGGAGAAAGGCATTAGTGGGCAAATAAAATTCGTGACTCTTTTGCCATTTTTTTTGTGCTAATATTTTTATCATGAAATTAATCTTATTTCTGATTCTAACCCAAATATTTAATGTGGTAAATGGGATCCAGGCAGACAGCCTCCTCAAAAAGGCAGGATTAAACAATGCCAATAATATATTGAGATCCTTGTTAGACAAATGAGAACAAATTCTGACTTGCCAATACAAGATACCTCAGAACCTCCTTCTACCAGTTAAAACCAGCTAAACCACGTCTTTAGTGGCATTATTCACCAAGACTCTGATTTCAGCAGATCACTTCATATATCCTAGTAATTCCTGCTTTGCAGTGAACTGGGTAAAACCCTTGCTTCCAGTTGCTGAAGTGCAAAAATAATGATTCACTTTCCTGCCATCACTCCCAATTTTGTAGAAATTAAATATAATTATTAATGAGAAACAGTGATCTCAATCAGTTAATATAAATGACTGAGTTGTGATGTTTAAATTGCTATTCACAGAAGAGAAAGAAAAATATGGGTAAGAGAATCCCTCTTATACTACACTTTGACATTGAAAATCCCAAAGATGCTATTAGACCAAAGTTATCTGGTTAAATACTGAATAATCATTTCCTATCAAGAAAATATAATTTCCTATTCAAGATCTGAGTTGATCAAGAAATTAAAAGCATTAATTATGATATTCTGACCAACTGTTTGATTAATATATGGTTCCTCTTACTTCCATATACAATTTCTACAGCAGAACACAGTATTCCTAATGACGTATTCAATTTCTTCTTGCTGTGAAATAATTACAAACACATACTCATGCTTCCATTTGTTATAATTTGAATGATCCTAACTCAGATGTTCTCATGCTACAAATCAGTTCCTTACCAGCATGAAAACTTTCTTAATAAACATAATCTGCATTGGTATTAAAATTTTTCTCAAAACTATGACACTGTACATGATTCAATGATCACATTTTTTTTCTACCACTAACTTTACTTTGAAGTTGGCATAACAAGATGGTTCCTGTACAGTAAGTGTTTAGTATCCGTTAATTATAACCTACAAAATGAATTATGCCTATGATCACTTTTGGATGCCTTACACTTTTTTCATTCGGGAAACACTCAGAACCCCCTAAAAATGACTTATTAGTTTACATCTGAGCAATACCTGGAGTCTCGTTCCTTGGTTTTCTAACACATAATGACACTTGCACTCGGGAACGATTACTTTCCATTTTGTGGTGCCCCAGCCAGAACAACGTAACACATAAATACAGTACTCACGCACATAACCTCTTCACAACTAACTAGAAAGCCAGAAACCACTGAACACACATCAATTCACTATAATATATTATTTACTTACAATTGATATAATGGTTTTGTGTATTTCAACCATTAGCTGAAAGGCAGTAACCCTGGCTATTCCATCTATTTCCATCTAGAACTCACCAGCATTCTGCTCTGTTGGGGGTTAGCTGAATTTGTGTCAGCAGTAAAATCTACCACTTCTTAGTGACAGGCAATTTAATGAACAAATGGTTCAGAAGCAGAACGTGTTCCAAAGTTGTTTATATAATAATAAAATGTAGGATTTGCTTTCAGAAGAATAGGGCTCAGTGATTACCTGGATTTATTTTTTCCTGCTGGTCCTGTAATTATCATCTTTAATGAAAGCAGAGACAGATCTAAAATACATTTTTATTGAAATTATTGAGGTAATGAAAATCAGAAGAGGTGCATTCACAACACTTCATATATGTGAAAGTAGAAGGAGTAAAACTCTTGTTTGACAAGTAGCAATTTCAATGTGCTGAGAGAGAAGTGCATTACAGTGACTAGCCAGGCACTTCCTCCTCCATATTCACAAGATGTTTGCATGCAAAAATGACATGAAATGGAGACAACTTTAATTATCAAATTTAAATAGCCCATAATCAATACGATTGGCATTGGAAGTAATAACAGGAGTGTGCAGAAAGCACGTTCTCAGACACCAGCGCATGAGGAGCCAGACAAAGAAGTTCTATATTAACACTCATGAGCTACCCACCTTTAGTTTACACACACAACAAAAAAAAATGCAAAAAGTCAATCTCCTTTCATGCCAAGCAGAGGGGAAAAAAAAAAATCACCTAATTTTGCCAATATCACAGAGAAGAAAAACCTGAAGGCTTAAAACATTCCTCCGTGTTCATCCCTATCAGTGACCTGACAGGAGCTCACTAACGTGCTTGGTTAGTCCAATCTCAGCTAAAACGTTGCTGTGTATTCCTGCCTTACTTAACCACGTCTGACTTTCAGCTCTGCAGGATGTAGCTTTGTGGGTAATACTGCATAGCTACCAGTCTCCTATTCTGGACATCTGCCACCTACATTTCCACTTGCTCAGGGAGCAAACAGCTGTTGGTGCTTTAGTTCTGAGCTGGGGTAATGGCCCTGGTGTAACTGTCTGGCTGCTGCTTCCCTATTGAGAGGCTTTGTCCCCTCCATGCTCCTTGACTCTTCTTTGCTTCAAATTCAGCCAGGCAAGAATATCTGCCCATGAGCATTAGCATTTGCACTTTTCAATATAGTTTAAGCAGTCTCCATGGGAATAATGCAACTTAGATATCTTTGCTTTGACTTTTACAAATTAAAAGTAAACTGCCCGTTATAAAATAAAAACAACCTGTACAAACAATTGCCATTATCATTTTATTTTTAAGAACAAACCCCTTCTTTTAAAATTACCATAAAAGCAAATAGAATGATAAAGAAAACTTGCCATCAAAACATGTTGTTTTGATCTTCCAAGCAAGTGCTTGAGTTTTAATTGCTCCATCAAGTTAAGAGGCATCAGCTGCTTCTCTCAAGTATCTTCATTTCTCATTAAGATTACAGCATGGTATTAACATATGCAACAAGGCAGAAGAGAGCTGACATGACCATTCTCAGGGGCAGATCCAGATCTGAATGGATGTCATTAACTGTAATAGCTATGAAAGTGAAAAATTAAAAAATCAAATACTGCTTGTAGGACCCTACTGAATCATAACACTTTTCTGAAAAAATGTTAGCACTAATAGAAGTGAAGCACAGTGCTTTATAGCAATGACTCTTTCTAGTGTTTCATTTTAAATACTAACGGCACCCTGCTGCACTCCAACCATAAGCTTGATACTGACAGTGACCTACAACCTAAAACCTCAAAAACATAGGTCTCAATCTCAAAGTTTGGGAACTTTTAGACTGTTTCAATTTTAGCCTATTATTTTGTTCCCCTATACAAAAAAAAAACCAAATCAAAAATCACATTGAGTTGGACAGCCCATAGTAAACAGTGCACCTGCACCTGGAAACAACCACAGAGAGTGAGCTGAGCCTTGGCATGGTGGAATTAAACCTGTGCTCTCTAAATACACAAAAGCAATGAAGGTGGGAAAACATGTAAATGAAGAACAGAATTGAGTGCTGCCAACAGGATAACAAAGGAAATGCTGGCATTGCTCTTGGTAATGCAGACGAGGACTAATGTTTACATTTAATCCAACCCAGAAAGGGAAGCTAATCAAAGAAGGTATGACATTGCCCAGTAAATGACTAAGGCAGCCAGCTTGGGATGGAACAGTCTTGATGGATTAGACAGAAGCTAAACAAGCATCAGGCTGGCCAGCAAAAAGATCACACAGTCACTGGCAACAAAAATCACATTTTCTGGTTAGTCAGATTTCAACTATTTTCTTTGCAAGAAAGAACAGCAATGATAAATATAGGCTTATCTTTTTTCAAATTACTGCAAATAATGCACTTACTTGTAACAGGGAGCAAAATTTGCTACCAGTGCCAGTAGGAGTTAAATGTACAGTACATTGCTGGCCACAAGCTCCTGAAATTTGGAGTCAGTTCTCTAGGAACGATCAAGTTCAGAATCTTTATAAAGCATATCATCTTGGTCCCTCTCTAATCCAGATACAACTTTGCCAATGAGTTCTAAATAAAAACAAATGAAGTTTGCAGTAAGGCTACTCCTTGCCAGAATATTAAAGAAAACATGCATTCGAGACAGCGGTGATCAGCTGTGACTCTCACAGTGCTGCCAGCCACTTAAGAGCAAGTCCAGTCCTGGAGCTGAATGCCAGGCAACTCAGCAGGGGCAGCTTGGGAGCTGCTGAATGGTCCCAATTCTCAGCTACGTAAAGAAACCTGTAAATGGTGTCCCAAAGTATCTGCTTCTTTAGCTCAGCTGAGTTTTATCCCATAAAGGGGAATTTGTGGAAAGGAAGTTGTGGGATCACTAGAAAGGCACTTTCATCCTTTACCTATGAACTCCCCAGAGTTCCTCCCCCCTTGTCTCTTTGAGTTTTGTGGCTTTTGGCTACATGAGGATTTTGGTGAAGGCTTTAGGAAGCCTTCTTCTTTAGGAAGACTAGGCAACCTTGAAATAGCATATTTTGTGAATCTGAATAAATTTTGAATTAAATGATAACTGAAAAAGCTGCTGAGGTGTAAAACTTCTCTGGTTTAGCATTGGAGCACTGAAGCATCTGTATGCAGAAGTCAATATGACATGTGAATGCAGACAGTACCAGAAGGCAAGAAGATGATGCAGGATTTTATCATTGTTAGGATAGTTCTGCTTTGAAAGCAGCAGGAAAAAAAGTCTTAGAAGTCACCATATACAACATGTACCTACAGTTCGTCCTTGCAACGTTACTGTACAGGTCTGAAAAGCAAAGGCCTATGCTAATGCAATATGAAGACTGTCTATGCCCTACAGAGATGCAGAGGTGATGCACATCAACTTGACTGCAGTAACAACACCTCTACAGTTAGACACAAAGCATTCTTAATCTTACACATAGAGCTGCCCTGTGCTTAGAAAAGCTGGTTGCTGGATTTTGTTGAAGTCTTCAGGATTTAGATGCATTTGTCTCAGCTGTAGTGCTAACTGTAAAAATATGGTAAAATATTCAGTCTGCCTGACAATACAAACCAGGCCCGTTTTAATTCCCTTTGGTCATACCTAGCTATTCTCAATAGCTACTGCTTCGGGATTTATCTCTTTTAATATGCAGGAGTCTTCTACTGAAATACTTTTAGAGGAGCCAGACATTCCAAGCTGGTCAGTACATTTATGATTTACTCAGAAACTGTGTTAAGACTAAGAAATTAAGTCTCTTATAAATAATTAATATATAAGTTCTTAAAGGTTAGAATAAGATTTCAGGAACAAGATTTCAGACATAAAGTAAGATACAAAATAGTAAGAAACAGGCTCTTTGGCTCATTTTGCTGTTGTAAAATGAAGCAATTCTATGCAAGCTGTTTACAAGGCACAGATTTAACACTTTTCACAGTGGACAGCAGTCCCTGCAGACCCACATATTAGTGGTTCTCCTTCTTGCTACATATGATGCATTTTACTTAACTCTTCAGTGTAATTGTGTTACACTTAAAATCTTAATCTAAAAATAAACCTTCATACTGTTGTATAATCAAACTCAGGGGGACTGTGTAATTAATATGTGAAGATCTGAAGCAAAATCACTCTGGTCTGCTCTTGGAGACGGTGGCATCAGCCATGCCCGTACAAATCCTTCCTCTAATTTCTTTCCAAAATTGCGTTATTTTCGCAAAAGTAAACTGAAGAAGCCTGTTTCACTACAAAGCAGAGCTGCTTTAGAAAATGTACAGCTATTCTGAGTCCCCCATCATGAACAAGGACAGCCTAGCGTTACAGTCCGTCCGATGTAAACGTGCAAAGTTCTCCCCGGGGGAGGGCCACAGCGGGGCAGCAGCTGGAGGAGGCGTGGGGAGGAGATGTGTGCAACCTCTGCGAGCTGCACGTGGGCCACAACTAGGCAATGAAGCTGCTTCTGTTGTTGCTGCATAAACCTCAACAGTTAAGGTCATTCTGCATTTCCAAACTGACATTTGGCCTAATTTTACCTAAAGAGAATCTATTTGATGACCTCTGAAGCAGTCTAAAGAACCCTCCTAAAAACAGCAACGATCACTTCCTTCACTCCTTCGCTAGGGACGTGACGTGATACGGCAGGGAAGTCCACACGCATCCAGTTTTTGTAATTAATAGATGAGTGCCTACAATTACACCAAGTTATTCTAGAATCCTTCAGCTAACTGTTCACGGATTCTGCTATCACCAGAGAAGTGCCAAACGTTAAAAATACATCACAAAAATAGCAACTGAAATACAACAAAATTGAATGGACTATGTTTATAGCTGGCAGATTAACAAAACCAAGGAACAAAGCTTCTGTAGGATGTTTTGAATTTCAGTGATGGCCTGTAGCTAATTCATGCTGTTTTCACACGAGAAACTGATGGCTGCTGAAATATTTTTCAATACCAGTTCAAATGAGGAAAAGAAATAACCCACCTCCTTTTGAAAAACTGTGCAGTTAGGCATAAACAAACTTGTTATGGTCTGGATTAAAGCCAAGTACATGCACAAGCACAAAGATACCTCCCTTATGAAGATTATTTGCTTCATGTATTTGAATAGATGCATCCATTTACCCATTACTGTCAGTGTTGCACAGAAAAAAGTATGAAAAAGCACTGGAAGACTACAGTATAAGATATATAGACAGATTTTTCTAAACCACATTTCCATGAGTATTCCTTTAAATATTTTATATGCTAGGAGAAAGGCATAAAGCTTATATATCCACCTCTCAGCAAAGCTCCTTTTACTCCTCAAAGTATTTTCCACTGTGGAAAAGTAATTAAACTTAATCTTTGGTTTTATTCCCAGTGAAATAAGCAATACAGAGCAGTTTGTCTTGCAATACTCCAAATCAATCACTTATATGAAGAGAAAAACTTTGAAGTCATGTTGCTTCATGAGCAAATATTTTTTTTAAACATGCCATTTCAGTAATTATGAAAAATTTACATCGGGGAGTATATTTACACACACACTGATTTAAAGAGCAGTGTATTTTCAGCACTTACTGCCCCCTTCTCTCCTTCTAACGGATTTCTCAAGGGCAGCTGAACTGAGACATTGACATTTCAGATCTGTAGCAAACATCATAAACTCATGTTTGAGAGCTTAGCTTGTGTATTTCTGATAATGGATTACACAAATACACTATGCCAAAACTGTTTGCAAATGCCATCCTGTGCCAAAAAAATGTTTGCAAATGTCACAGAGAACCACCAAATACGAAAAAGGCCCCTTCCTTAATCTAGAGTGATTATTTCTGCACAGAGGCCTGATCTAGTGGCTACAGAACACAAACAGTGCTTGACTGATGCTCCCTGTGCCCTACTGTGGCTCTCAT
>NW_008602237.1:0-106914 GCF_000691845.1 Merops nubicus | reverse complement strand
TAAGGTATGCGGTGACCTACAGGAATCCTGCCTTGTTTTTCTGCATCAGGTATTTTAAAAAATACCATTTTCAATTTCACAGAGTATCAGAAAGACAATTTGGTGATAAGACAATAGGGGTTTGGGAATACAGGTCTATTGCCCTGACTAAAAGGAGATGCAGATAACCTGTTAGGTCATGTTACTCACACCCTGGCTCCTGAACAATAAGTCCACTAAATGATGCTCTCACTGGAGGATGCCCCCTTTGTATACCAAACACCCACCTACTGATAGGTCATTTCTTCCATTCTCCCATGTTTTAGAAAGTCTTGGAATAAAAGTGATTTTTAGATCACCTGCATTGTTGACAAGTATCTTAAACAAACTTTCTTTTTAATAGAATTCAAGCTGAAAATGGCAAGTGAAAGCCTTTCTCTTGAACATACACTGTGAATTTAAGCTGCTGTTGTTTGCACTTGGAGTCATATGTTATCAATGGCATATAATCAGTTTCATGACTCCATATAATGTTTTTCTAAGTAGAGGTTTGAACTTCTCATGGATCTCCAGACTGAATTTCGTCCAGGTCATGTCACGCAGGTCAGGCTACTGTAGTTTTAAGTAATATATTTTCCCATGCAGACTGGTTAAAGTAAGTTAGAAGCCCTTAAGTTCTTTCCAACACATCAGAGGAAATCAGGGGTAGAAATAACCTCACCCATTGTTACAACAGCATGGCTGCAAAATCTTAAAGTGCCACAGTTGCATGGTACACAACTTCCAGATATAATATAAATACATAGTTCAGAGATTATTTGGTCTTTTTCGGTTCAGATCTTATTAATTCTGTGGACATGCATTTAAGAAAATACTTCTCTACTCAGTTCCACATTTCAATTTCTAATTAAGTAAACAAAACAACACTAGAAGTGATTTGGGCTATGAGAACTTGTCAATAAAGAAAGTACACAATCCCATCTACTCAAAGCACTCATGCTACACTACCTACCTGAAATCTGCTTTCAGAGGCATGGAGAATAGAACTGAAAATTTCACTTCCTAGAAATGTCACAGATTTTTCCATTCCAAAAACAAGATCAGATTTTGAGGCATTCAAGCTGTCACTGTACACAGTGGAATAACACATCACCAAAAGGGGTCTCCTCCCAGGCAGTGTTTTGAAGACCACGAACGGTAGCTAAGTGTTATGGATCCCAGAGCTCTCATCTCCATCTGCACTTGCATGGCTCTGACTGACCAGATGGCTTCTTACGAAACAACATGTTTATATGAATATTTTCCAAAACACTTTTGGGTGGTACATTTATTTTCTGTAAGAGACCTGCAGATGGTTCCCTTCCCCTACCTGTAAGTTCTCCAAAATACATCTCCTGAACTAGCTGTTACACAATCTTCAGCTACATATGCTGATATTTGACTGTGCATATCTAAAGCTGGCAATTTTCTTAAAATAATCTCCATAAAGAGAAACTTATCAAGCAATTATAGATCAGCTTGTTTAACTGCAGCTGTAAAATAAATATTACAAAGAGTTTTGCAGGATTTAGTAGGCCAAAAAATAAGCTTTGAAAGCCACAATTTCAATACAGGGAATTCATGTAGATTTGTTTAACTTGTATTCTTTGACAACACTAGTGCCCTGGTAAACAAGGGTAATTAACTGGGTATCAATGCTTTAGGTTTATAATTGTCATGAAGTTTGATGTCAGATTCTACTAAACAGAAGGTAATACAACTTTGTGGGCAGGAATCTGTCTCAAGAAAAGCAAATTTTGTGAAAAGAACATTATTTATATACACCAGAGGTATCTGTGGGATGTCCATGTGACATATGAAGCAATGAAGTACCTGAAACAATCCTGAACAACCATGCAGTAAACTGCTCTTATCAGCCACATTTACCATTATGTATTCATTCCAGTCACTGTCACTATAGAGACAATTTAGGGTATTCTCACCTGCTGTTTTTTAACAGTTTAAAAAAGTATACCAAGGGGAAAAAAAAATCTCCATATCAAATAACATTATCAAATTTGATATTTTTGGCCAGTCTGGTGCTCTTTGATGACTTAAATGGTACATAAAACCATTAACTGGGATGTAACATAATATTCTATATATTTGTGAATCTTTTATATTGAAAATTCTGCACTTATTTTTAAACATTACATTAATATTTGGGACTTTGAAAAGGGACAGAAAGATACAACTTTGGTATTATAAAGCTTGAGAGCTCCCACATGTAGGAAGGTAGACACAATGATACAGCAGGGACAGCAAAAACATTCATGATCTGCAGTTGCTTACAACCCCAATGTTTAGCACATTCTCAGCTACTGACTGAGTTGAAAACTCCTCTGTGCTCTCCTCCTGGAAAAGTCAGCTCCAGCAGAATAATGGGGCAAATTGCTATGGATAGAGAAAACAACTAGGAAATAAAGTGTCCAGACATGGCTACTCTTACTTACTAGAGAATTTAGACAAATACATAGAAAATGAAAGACTTTTACATTAAATTAGGTATATTAATGGAGTAATTTTTTAAAAGAATCTCACTCAAGTAATCACACCAAAAACTGGTTTAGACTGTAAAAAGAAATAACTAGATAATTTCAAACAGGAGTGTTAGACAGACTTAGCTTCCTATACAAATCATGTATACTTATTAATGAACACAAAAAAAGTCTGAAACTTTGATAATTACTGTTATTTGAAGGGAAGAATGGAAGCACCCCATAAGATTTCTTAGCTATTCAAATTGGTATATGTTCTACAAGAAAAGTTTTTATCAATCCCATAGAGATACCAATCTTTCAAATGTAAAAATTTCAAAAGTCATTATTTTACAACTGCTAGCAATCAGATGCAGACTAGGAGGGTAATGGAAAGCAGTCTCATGGACATTGTTTTGTATTTTACTGTTTTCATAGTTATATTTGGCAACTCTTGATTATCATTTCGTGTGGGAACTAAGACACGTATTTGTTTCCATCTGGAGACAAACACAATGCAAATAGCATATTAACCCCCCACAGAGCATGCTGAACTGAGGATACACCTATCTCAAGTTCTCAGTGAGATTTCATTTAACAAAAAGGGACTGGTAAATTGAGCTGACAGGCAGACTTCGAGGCTCTGGGCAAGCCTGGCTGAGCTGTGCACAGACTGAGCAGTGCACAAAACTAGAGGACTAACAGAATGCCACAGTGAGCCAGCAATACAAATATGGTCAGAATTAACCATAACATTGTGTCTGGAAGAGCTGCTGGCTAGCTTACCTAGGCAACTGTTGAAGTTTCCTGTATTTTTCCATACAGTTCATACCTCAGGCCTACAGAATGGGCACAGCAGCATGACACAGGCGATAACACAAATGTCTGTATTTTCAGTAGTTTTAAAACTGCCATCAAGATTTTAATTTTGTGAGAATGCATATATGCCCTGCACAGGCACAGTTAATAATTTAATACATCCACTTACAGTTTATTGATAAACAGAGACAACAGAGTTTTAGAACTGTACAATGAAAATGGTTCATGCTGAGGAAACAGGAATATGGATTGTAAGCTTTCAGGATGAGTACTGTATATATACTGCTGCACGGTGGGGGAAAAAAAAAAATCAACATATAAATTACCACAGAATCTCCTGAATGTTTACAGGAGCAAAAACTGATTTAAAAGTATGCAGACAATGAAGTCATAGAAGATAGATGACATTTACTTGGGCATTTTCCAAGTTCCTAGTACTAAAAAACCCAAAACGGAATTTGACATCTGGACATCCTAAATTATGATGCAATATTCCT
The DNA here is from genome assembly GCF_000691845.1 of Merops nubicus. Taxonomy (NCBI): domain Eukaryota; kingdom Metazoa; phylum Chordata; class Aves; order Coraciiformes; family Meropidae; genus Merops; species Merops nubicus. The sequence continues at coordinate 103,103 of NW_008602237.1, read as the reverse complement.
TGAAGCCCAAGATACGCACGGCAGCATTTTTGAAATACTAATTTTTAGTTAAATACAGAAGTCTCTTCATTGGAGGCAGGCAAATATTATATCAAAAGAACTTCAAATAGTCTAGATAAAATTCCATTCAAGTGCTTAGCTTTTAGCTGCCTGGTATTGGGGATGCTATAATCTCATTAACTCTCACCTCAGCTTGTATATTCAGGATATGTTTAACACCCCTAGAAAAAAAGGTAAAACTAGAGGTATGAAAGTCAAATGTGAGTAAATCCATGTTAGCTGCAATTGGTAAATATCATTTGGCCTGGCTATAAGAAGGCTGATATTCTGTAAAAAACAAGGGTCACCCTTATAAGAATCAACTTAAAAACCTGTCATTCCTTAGTTAAAAGGAAGTTAAATTATTTGATAGGTGAAGAAAAAAGGGTTGTAGCAAAAATATATTCAGGGTATGAGAAGGAGGGAGTGGTGATTTACAGTCTGAGGATTAAAGGAAGATTACAGTTTTGTCCCAGTACCCGGATAGCAGGTACACTGAATGACAACCCAGCCAGTCAGACTCACAAAGCAGAGGAACCTCTTCCTGCCAGCCATTTCCTTAGCTCTGTATATGGGGTAACAACAGAATGCAGAATATTCATTGCACCAGACCCTCTCGTACCAAGATCCTAGGTGGAGTTTAATCTTTACACACAGTAATAATCTTTTAAACTACCAGAATCACCTATGCATGTATTTTTTTTTCAAGGCTTATTTTCAGAGGAAACACAAAATACCTTCTACATAGTGTTTAAGCAAAATTTCTATGCCTATGGCAAACCTCTTCTTTTGTTGCTTTTTCATTCACTATTGCCATTTCAATAAATAAAAGTAAACCCAAATCACTTCTAATGAAAGGGTTTTATATATTCTCTTGGTGCAACAGCTAGATGGCCAAAAACTTACTAGTTACCTCTTTCTACTAAAATAACAAGTGATCTGCACATTTTAAATATCTGTCTTGTGCTACAAATTTTATTCCTATCTGTGTAAAAATGTATTTCAGAATGGCTGGTAGTTGTATCTTACATTTTACAATTTATAGTCACATGCAGCATTATTCTCAGTTACAAGCTGATGTTTACTGTAAAAATCCCAGCAGTGAGAATGGAAAGCTATTCACATTTTTTACAACTGGACTTCAAAAGCGTGGGGCTCCTTTATCACTGCCACTAGAACCAAGAAAGAAAAAACCAACCTGACCTCCATGAAGGACTAAACTTTCCAACCACAGGAAGCAGAAAGAAACCTCTTCCTCAAAAACAGATAGAAGCCCCAGAAGCAGGAATTTTCAAGCACATGGAAGGTGGTGGAGAGTCTTATGAGTCCCAGTCACTTGCAGAAGTGGGACTCTAACAACTTCTCCTGTATTCCACAACATTTTTCCTATCTGTAACTACTCATTGCTGGATATCAAAAACTGTTGCTCAAATGCATCAGTCTTCCAATTAACTTGGTTATATCCAAGATAATTTACAATCTAAGCTGTTTTGATTTCATTCTGAAACGTATTAAAGGTTTTACTTTACTGGTGTAAGTTAACCTGTACTTTTGAGTACTCAGCATTACAGTTTGTTATATTATTACCTCATTGACAGAAATGTGAATTTAAAATAAGAGCTGAGAACTGTAACATGGAAAAATAGGAATGGCAGAGATTAAAATTATATTTTTGAAAGTCTCTTTTCTTCTTTAACTTTTATGTTGCTTGCAAAGTAAATAAAAGAATTATAAATGTAGTCTCCCTATCTTGCCCAGCCTCAAAACTGAAACTTTCTTTGCCACCAATTTCAGAAACACCTCCTGCAGTACAGAAATGCCTGAATATATAAAGAGTTCACTTTTTAACAAGGGAGTGCATGTGACTTGCTTGTTACCAAGGAAACAAGATCACTGCTGTAATGACACAAAACTTTAGCTGGCTTTGTGTTCTTTTATAAGAAAAATTTTAACCTCTTCTTGCACTGCTACAAGTTCAGCATGTTAGGAACAACTGCACAATTTACAAAACCCATCTCCTGCTTAAGACTGGCTGAGTTTATTAGCAAGCAGTAAAAAAGCAAGATGAAAAGGAAGAAGTAAATGCTACTGAGAACAAAACCTCTTCTCTCAGAATGCTCATTGCTAAGCCTGTTTTTAACTGGGAAGGAAGATGACAGAAAGCGATCATAGAATTCCTGGGGCCAAATCAAAAACACATTCAAAAGCACCTTGATCCAACCAGTTCCTTAGTTAAGCTGACCAGCATTCCATCTCAACCCAGGTTGCCTAGACTAAGAAAAACAGTTATGCAAAACCTTGTATTGCCTTGTACAAACTGCAAACCACGTGCAATCAAAAGCAACTGAAGGGATTCAAAGTGACATTAAACTGTTCCTGCATGTTATAAAGGTGTTAAATGAAATTAGGTAAACTGATGATTTCCTATTTCATGGTAGACAGTTTGGCATTTTCACATACACTTAGAATAATTTTTATTATTTGCAAAAGACAGATGGAAATAGACCCATCAGAAAATGCACAGCACAGTTAAAAGCTCATTTTGTAGAACACTGAAGTTTGCTGTAACATCAAATATGGCTTTGTTCAACACAACCTCCATTTGTTTCAGAGTTTTAGAAGTTGTGTGTTTATAAAGGAAATCAATATATAACGATTAGCTACTAACAGCAACATATAAAGTGATTTTTGACTGTTACTGTCAACCTACTTGCTTTGAATTTTTTTTCCCCATGTTTTTAAACCATGGAATGGAGACCATTTCTTGTACACTCCTACACATGTGAAAGAAATAATATATCACATCCTCTCCCTCATTTGTTTCACCAGTTTCAGAGACAAAATATCATCATGTTTTAACATTCTTATTTTCTCAGGCAGCATTAAACAAGTGCTTACTCTGAGGCAACTGTGAAAGATAACAAACCCTCAAATGCTTCCTATGGTAACCGAAGAGTATTCAATTCTAGCACAGTACACACCAAACTATTATCTTCCTAAGCATAGTAAAGATCATTTTGAATACAAAGTAGCATGATAAAAATCTGCTTGATGGAAACATGCTCAATAAATACCTATTTGTGAGGCCTGTTGAACAATTCATAGCAGTTAACTTGGCAGAGCAAGTGTCACTGTCTTTACTGAGACAGTAATAATAGCCGCATTATTTGAAACTGAAGTTGGTATTTTTTTTATGCCAAGACTTAATAATGAGGCAATAAATATAATACATAAAACCCTTCAGCATTGTGGAGTTGCTGTATGACATAGGAGTTTTATTGAGCACCACACCAAGGCAAACAAATGTCAAATGCCCTTTCTTTTAGGTGTCTTAGTCCTGGAACAATACGACACTGAGGTGTTTTATTAGGGTGAGTTTAGAGAGATGTTTTTATGTAATACTTTCACTATTACCCATAATTTGCAAGAGAAAATCTTTTCAATTGTATTTATACCGAATACTGTAATACTTCCAGCTCAATACTGTCTAAAAAGTGAAAGACTGAGAAAATACAAGCGAGAACAACAGAATGCGAGCAACAACAAACAGGAGGGCGGGAGTCAGAGATGTGCAAATAAACAGATTCTTTCACCCAAGTAAAATCTATTTACATTGGGCACTGCTGGCACACTTCTCTTAGTAAAACCAACTGCTTGAAAAAGAAATACAACCCATAGAAATGCAGCTAAGAGGAATAAAGAACTCAGAAAACTAGAGATTCTAGTTCTTTTCACTTTAGCAATTGAGAAAAAGATTAACAACTACAAAAATAGTTTTTAAAATATCAAAACATATAGCCTGACTTCAAATTTTCACTTTCCTTAGATTCTGATCTGAAACTTAAAGGATTACATTGTTTTCTCCATACTTCCTTACTATATCCAACCCATCTTCCTTTTAACATTAAGTATCTTGTGTGTCTCTCTCCCTGCTTTCTTTTGTCCTCTTCATCACTGTTTCTCCTCCTCCTTATGTCCTCCAATATATTTTTTTCCTCCCTCATTTTCCTCTAACACTTACAAAACCTCTCAAATACTTGGAGCAGGGAAAGGAAAATGTAATGCATTTGTAGAATGCCATGTAATACACTGTCTTGAATGTCAGTATGTGCCAAAACACAAAAGACAATGTAACATCATAATCCAATTCTTGCAGAAGGAAAAGAGATGAAAGTGTGAATTCTCGTATACTTTGACCAAACAATTTTTGCCCTACTTCTTCACATTTCAGATCAAAACAGGCATGATACTTTTTTTAAGTCTGATGTCAAGTCTCATAGGTTATGACAGACTAAGAAAAAGACTGTCAGTTACAAAGTGAGGAATGCAGAAATGAAGAATAACAGCGAGACAGCTGTATGTTTGTTAAGAACAATCCACGCCAACTCAAAATACTTCAGTTCTATCATAAGCAAAAATACCACAGAAGAATAGTACATTTTTGCAATGGAACTTACAGCATTATCAGAACATGCTAATCAAATTTATATATCTCAGATATTTTTACTTCAACAATCACCAGTGCTTGGCAACACAGTTCTACTGAAAGATAAATATTGTGTAATGCCTCTACATAGTTTTATAAGTAGATCAATCAATTAACATGGCAATAAATTAGTTTCATTAGTGTGTTTCAGGCATTAGGAGGTGCTTTACTAATTAGAAATCACATATTTAAGCAAATGCTATTCCCAATTTGTTCATTTAAATTATAATCCTCTTTATCAGAGTGCTTGCTTACTGTTATAACTGAGACCTGTTAAAGACACACTGAAGTCATTCAGTGCCAAGCTAAAAGCACAAGCTGCCACTTCAAAGGATGCAATCAGGTAGAAATCTGGCCACTAGCCACAACACTCTAGGATGCATTAGCCGAATACTGCCATTTACTCTATTAAAAGGCACAGATACATATGCTAATAGCTTTAAGAAGTGTCACACCATCACAAACTCCTTTTTGGAGAAATTAACATATTCAGAATTGAGTTTAAAATTGCCTTTTTTTGCATCAATATTGTTTTGCAGTATTTCAGTGCTTGTTTATTGCTTTGCTTTTAAGCTACTTGTTTATTTGACACTACACTAACAGCAGAATACTGCATCGCCTACACTGCAAACTGACAATTTTGTTGTTTCATTTCTAACTGCCCCAAGAAATTCTGGGCTGCAGCTGCAGTCCCAACGTGTTATAAAACAGGCGAGACAAGAATTCCCTATAAAAATCATGCTACCAGTATTTCCCAAAACACATGTTACTAGGCACTACATATCCTACATACACAACTGATGCAATGCCTAACTAGATCTATAACCACACCCTAACTCCATGGATGTCAAAGAATCTTTTCAGTGAGTATTCAGCACTGACACATAGTCATATCAATACCCGATAATATTCCAAGCTAACTTTAAAAGCATAAAACAAAAACATTTACTGCTGAGCTGATACAGATGTATATGTGTGTACATTCTTCTGTATTTATAGAATCATAGAAACCATTAAGGTTGGAAAAGACCTCTAAGATCACCGAGCCCAACCATCAACCCAACACTACTATGACCACTAAACCCTGTCCTAAAGTGCCAAATCTACATGTTTTATGAACACCTCTGGGAATGGTGACTCCACCTCCTCAGGTGGCAAACTGTTCCAATGCCTTGCCACTCTTTCAGTAAAATTCTTCCTCATATGCAATCTATTTTATATATAGATAGTAAGGAATTCAAATAAAAGGAGGGATTCTCATTCCTTCAATGCATAAATTCTGTGTTAACTATAATTCCTGCTATTTTGTTTACATGCTAGAGAAACTTTTTAGAATTATTTTGCTTTTACATAGAATCATCTTTTGTAGCTTTTCATCCAGAAAGACCGGTTAAATAAGGTCTATACTGCAGCTGTAGATACAGTAGTGTCTAGTTAAGCAAGTCCTAAAGGGAGGAAATAATTAGATTATTTTAGAAATCTCCCTGTAGCTATAAAATTGATTTCTTAAAAATCACAGAATGAGGCAGAAAACATTACAACATGACACAAGCAGATTAAGTTTAGAAAAACATTTTTCACTGTATTTGAGACTGAGATTTAAAGTCCTGCAAATGGAGAAAATTATAAACCTGAAATTCCTTTAAAATGCGTATTAGTTCATGAGAACCTCATATCAATACTGTCACTGGCCAAGAACACAGTAAAAGCATTGCTTTAAAAAAATCTCTACCTTTATATGTAAATATATTAATATCTATGTATTCAAAGATCTTATTTGAAATAATAGTTCAACAAATATTTCTGTGAAGAAGTCTTAGTTCATTTTTTATACTAAAACAGTGCCCATATCTGCTGTGTGGAAAACTATCCTGTATGGAGAGATGAAGCTATGGAATGAAATAAAACTGATAGATGAGTCTGTAGTTAACTGTTAAGTTTGAGCAAATGTTTTTATCCCTCTAAAATGTTTTGCAAGTAGCTTTGAAAGGGTCAGTTTTCAGTTTCTTTAAAATGAACTCAGAGATACAAAATCCATAAGAACATCACAGCAATTTTCTTAGATTTATTTAATTTATGCTTGAAAGAAATATTTTAATACTAGCAATGGTATTGTATAGAAGTTAACATTCTTTTTACCACTCATACCTTTAATGTACACATTTAAATGTTCTCAGTGGCACACTGACAGTTGTAACCAAAATAGAGGTGATAAGAAAACACAAAACCAATCAAAATTCATCAATCCACTAAGAACAAACGCTTATTCTTCCACATTATTTTAATTTTGTGGTCTGTAATACCAAAGCAGATATTTGGCTTTATACATTTTTTAGTGCTAAATAGAGGAATATTTCCAGGGCAATTTTTTTTTTTTTTTTTGAGTGGTTGATTGGTTGGTACTGAACTTTGTTTGCCAGCTGGTACCTGTATCTGTCTACCACCCTTCTCGTAACTTTACCTTCCAGGAGGGAAAAAGCATTTACAAAATGAGAATGAAAGGTAGAAATAGTGAATTTTTTACTACAATTTAATTTGGTGATTCAACTAAGAAGACAATTTTCACTATCAAATACATTGCCAGTAATGTCATCCAGTGATCTAAAGACAACATATTTTTTGAACATTATAATCCTCTAATCACCACAGAGAACTGATGACTCCTCTGGTGTTCAAACACATCCTGCAGACAAGTTTCTCAGCACCTGCTCTAGCCTCTTTTCTGACGATTTACTGAGCATTTTCTCTGCTTTCTTTAAAACGTTCCTCTGAGCCGCAACCACAAAAGAACAACGTCCAGCTCTGCAGAACATGTAATTAACAGTTACCTCAAAACTGCTGTAACATCTAGCTGTGGCCTAGAAAACACGATTAAACAAATGCTCAGCAGTATTAGACTCCTCACAGTAATCTGTGAAAATCTTCACAAAATTCTGTTTTCACCATTCTGGTATGTATTTTAATCCAGGGCCTTGCCCTGCCGCAGGCAAAGGCCGTGCAGCGGCGGTACTCTCACCCCAACAGCACTGCACAGCTACACCGTGCCGGGCGTGTGTCTGGAGTGTCACACTGTGTACACGTTTTATTTTCTTCACATGTAACGTCTGTTTCACCAGATGCATATTTAGCTAACGCTTCCTTGTGCAAGGCTTGTGTAAACACAACTCAAGTTAAAATGGCAGGTTGAGATTGAGGACTCATAGATTTACAGACTATTTGAGGTTGGAAGGCACCTCTGAAGATCACCTGGGCAAACCCCTGTACAAGGTTACCCAGGACTGTGTCCTGTCAAGTCTTTAACAACTCCAAGGACTGAGTGTCAAAAATCTCTGGGTAACCTGTTAAGCATGTTCCTCCACCCTTACAGTAAAAAAAGTTTTCTTTTACTTTTTATTTTTCTTGTATTTTAATTTGTGTCCATTATGAGGATGATGGGAAGAAATTCTTTATCTTCTAAACAATAAGAAAATTTGATACAGAAACAACAGAGATAGAAAAATGGACATTTTAGTGTTTCTTTTCATGACTTTTTGAAGCTTTTATAGCTTTACATATTTGAAATCATATAACCTATTATGATGATTTATATTGAAAGAATCAATTAAATGGTCCAAAGAATTGTGATGCTTGTTGCCAAAGACCCTTCTTGTTCTTATATATTTACAAAGAGCTAATATGCATGATATTTTTTGATATATTGATAAAAATGCTATTAAAACACAAGTGTACTTGTTATAACAAGTTTTATTTATCTGTAATGTCCCAATCATGCGTGCAAATGAATGTTCTGTAAGTATTAACAGACAGGTCTTCGCCAGCTAGCAGAGGTAGTAATCCAGTTCAGTAGTGCCAATTCTTGATTCAGATTTTGCTCTGCATGGACTGGAAAATTTAGCTTGTGAGGACAATTTTATTATTATAAATAATTTGTTATTCAACATGCAAACAGACAAATTAGCAGAGACAGAATCTCTTTTTCACATTAAAACATAAAAATGCACTATAAAGGAGACTATTTGACCAAGCCTGTGAATGAACTAATGTAGCATTAAAACTGAAAAATAAACAGAGATTACAAATGATAGACACTGACAACCGAAAGAATACATTAATGACTGTCCACAACATAAGGAATCAAAACAAGTTACATTTCCATGATTGAGCACTAGCATTTGGTACACTAATGAAGAGAAATGCTAGCAAGCTGATTCAGATTGTTTACTGCAAACTGTTTAACTGTATCTGAGTTTCAAAATAAAATTAATTTCTTTCTTTATAACAATGGCAGGTTATTTCATACAGATCAATTAAAATGTTTTGCCTCATCAGATGTGTGTCTGATTGTATGCAATCAACTGCACTTGAAAGGGAGAAATCCCCAAAGGAACAACCTCACAGCAAAAATTTTAGGCAATATTCCTTCCAGCATTTAATAATCTGTGGATTCAGTCTTAGAGACATTAACCTTATTTTCTGTTCATCATAATCATATTCCAGGACCTAAATCAGATCTTATAAGTGATTAATTAAACCTCACCCTGTAATTTCTATCTGTAGGATGCCTAATCAGACATAAACTTCATGGGATTTTTCATTTTCACACTCAACTGTGGTCATTTAATTTTGCAAGGAGAACAAACTCTTTAAGACCAGTTAATTATTTTTAGAAAAAATTTATATTTCATTGCTTCCCAGATCTAATGCCCTAGAGACTTTTGATGCATATTAAGACTGTAAATTTTTCTCCTAGACTGAGCTATCAGTACTCTCTACAGCACAGTCCTATGACTAATAACCTAATATTTTGTAACTGCTAACTAATTAAGATGTAATCAGCAATTACACACACAAATGTGTTCATTTGTGCTATAAAGAACAACTTAAATATATCAGAATTATTGTATGTATTTACAGTGTTTTATGTTAAAATATTATTAAACCTCACAGAATACTACGGCACAGTACAAAAGTATGCTACAAAGGCTACCACTGAAAGATACCATAAACACTTCACATACTCCAGCGTCTTTAAGATCTCGATGAAGCTCAAAATCCATTAAGGACGGACAATACTGGAGAAGCTGGCAATATGAAGTGGAACTGAAATATATTTTGTTCTAAATGCTTCTTCTTACTTACCAACAGTGCCAGGTCATGACCCTCAAAAAGTAAAAGATACTAAGAATTCATATGATAGCCAAGCAATGATGATACTTTCTATAATGTGCTCCTTCTATCATTCCCTGAAAGATCTTTACATTAGAAAGAGTCTGATACTTCAGCAGAAAAATGCATTAAAAACTTGCTTTGTCTGCTGCAGATGAGGTATAGTCACTTTACTCAACAGCTGAGCTTCTCCAAAATCTCACTAATATTACAATGGAGAACTATCTATGCTAGCTAAGAGAGAATACTGATGTATCTATTATTACACAAAAAGCTCCAAGGAAATAACTCAAACATACATATATGAACACAATATTTTTGCCATAATGTATATACAACAAAGAAAATTCTTTAAATCACTATAGTCTTTTGCCTCATGTGATGTGTTGAGAATTATCAAATTGCCCAATGCAAAAAAATCCTCTAAAAATAAACAGTCTTTTTGCAAACTATCATATAGCTATATCCAGAAAAGGTTAACATCAATACAGTGCATCATATTGGTGTTCACAAATTGTTGACAAATGGCGTTGGCAAATCTCCTTGAACAAACTTCTTTCCTTAGAGATAATTGCTTTATTTTGTATCACAGGGTTTCCCATACTAAATTGTACTCATATTGAGAAAACACATTATTTAAATATGCTGCCTTCTCCATAAAACTTTGCTTTCCGTGAAATCGGTTTTATCTATCTTATTCAGCTCATTACATTTATTAGAAGAAATAGTGTTGGAATTTTTTTTTGTATCAGCAGAATAGGCTAACGGTGTTTAATTCTGACTTGTGCATGACTGGTAGAACCCATTATGTGGGCTTGTGGTTTTCAGTCTTTTCCTGTATAGGTCCCTCATACCTGGCACTTTTTAAAATAAACAAATCCATGAGATCTAGACTGTACTTACATACTTATAAAATGGATGAGAATAAGTATCAGAAAGCAAGTTAATTATTTAGAGCTGAAGAATAAGAGGAAATTTGTTTTCCTTTCCCATTTTTAACAGAAGTGGCTATGAGATTATAAATAAAGTATTATTCAAATGTCATATCTTGAAGTAGAGTAAAAAGATACTGTAATAAAAATATTCCTGCAAGAACAGTATAATACATTTAAAAAAAAAAACAAACAAAAAAACACTTGAAAAGTAGCATTGTCAGTACTGCATTACCTCATAGTTATAATCTCACAGTATGGTCACTGTTGAATAGTACAATTAATGATAGACTACAAAAAAAAAGTGAAATTCTAATAATATAAATGCAAGAATAATCTGAAAACAAGATCATTTTGGTTAAACCATGTAAATAATGAATTACAGTTCAAGTAATGAACTGCTGCTATGAATATGTTTCCATCGATTTAGGTCAAGGCTTCAAAGTAGTACTTCTAAGTAGAGCACCCACAGTATTTCCTAATCTAATAGCTTCTGTCCACTTTTGTTGTATTTTAATAATAGTTGTGTTGCTATCTTCATGAACACTTGTACTATAGAGGTAATAGTAATTACTACAACAACTCAGTGTAAATGTGAAACCATAATCAAAATTTATTCAAATATCTTATACTCCAAGAAGCTGTGAATTTCTTTCATAATCAAATTGCTTGAGGAGGGGAAAGTAGCTAGCCTTCACTTACAGGTGTTATTCTGCATTACTGCTTGTCTGTGTGGAACTTGGGATAATCAATTATAACAACCCAATGAAAAGATGGGACCTTAAACAGCCCACTGTTCAGAATTCATTTACCTTCTCTACATTTAAAGCAGCAAGTTATGAAATGAACTTGACAAGAAATTATCAGTTCACTACTTCACCCAGCTATTCTTAACCATCCTAAAATAAAATATAATTAGACAGGAAGAACAAAAAATATTTGAGTTGAAAGTTCAATTGCAAATGTATTTTGTATTTGTCCTCCTCTCCTTTAAAAAAACAAAACAAAACACAAAACCAAAATACAGCATGAAGGACAAATTTTTTAAAATTAATTCACAAAAAGCCATGTATTGGCCTTTCGACTGGAAGTACCTGAAACCATTTCAATCTTTACAGCCCTTAGTCAAGGGCTTAGAGAAAGGTAAGTCTCTTGAGATGTTTGTCCATACAAACACCATTTTGCCAATTATAATACATCATCGTCAAGATGTCTCATCAGATTGATTTCTGCTTTTTCAAATCCAGAAAAAAAAAAGAAAACAATATGAATGCCACAAAATACATCTTGGCATTCTTCCATTTATCTGTTACATTTTCAAGGTGAATCAGAGTTCACCTTGAAAATCTGAAACTCTGCACAAGACCATGGAAATAGTGCAGTCAAGTATGTACGTTTTTACTGAAACATACTGTTTTTAAACTGTCTTCATTCTGCAAACAGATCCATCCATGGATTCACAGGCATGGATGCACAATCCCTGTGCACAGGCTTGTAGACAGCAAATTGAATACAGTGGCCTACTATAAATGTGTGTTCAATCTATACATAATCTGTAAAGGTGTAGTAGTGAAAAACTATTATACTGAAAAATTATTAGTGAAAGAAATAAATTGACACCACTTTCAAAACCAAACTTTCATTATTTCTTAAATAATTCTAAATATCATTTACAAATACTGTTAAGAATGTTTACAGCAAAACGGAAACATTTTAACAGATTATATTCCTTGTATATCAAAGGGTTTATTTTGACATGAACAGATGACTGTGTTGAAATCAGAACAAGTGTCAGCAGATCACAAAAATCAGCTACAAAGGATTCAAGAGCTTGACTTCATTTGTTTAGTAAGTACCCTAATAGTTCTCCACCCTCATCCCCCAAAATAAATTTAAAAAAAAAATACAAACCCCACACAAACAAAAGCAAAACAAAACTGAAAAATACCAAATTAAAGAAACTGAGAACACCTCATGTTTCAAGAGTACTTAGGGATCCAGATCTTTGAGGTCACTTAGATATTTTTGAAAGCTTTACAAAGTAATTTTTGTTCAAAGTCACTATTTAAATAAACAAAAATTACTATATATGTCATGTATTCCTTTGAATATAATAAAAGCACTTATACTTTGAACAGGAGCCTTCTATTTTAAAAATCTCACTTTATAAAAGGTTTTGGAGATGCTGGCATTGTACTTTAAATTGTGATGAAAAAAAGCTTAATATTTTCTTGACTACTTGACAGATACTTACACAAAAAAGGGCATCAGCTGAATAAGAGTCTCTTTTTTGGGATTGGCTGTGAATTCTGGCACAGTTTGAATAATTTTGTTCATTACGTTCCTTAGGTAATTTTGCAGCTGCTTGCGTCGCTCTTCTACAAACTTTGCATCCTAAAAATATAAAGGAAGAAATATAAATGGTGAAAAGACCTATGCTTTTCAATCCTACGGTGTAACTAGATAGTCCTAATAAGCATAAAATTTTTTCTTTTGATTGTCTATGTTTATTCTGCCTATAGAAATATGCTGGCAGTATGTAAAACATCCTTGAATCTGTCCTTCTTAGAGATAAAGGAAAACCATGCAACCTGATAAAACCCTGTTTCACAAGAACATCCACTGACAGGATACCAAATTCTCTCCTAGAAATGTCTCTTCTATGGACAAGAATTATTTTCCTGGTAGTAGGTCTCCATAAAACACTACAGTCTTAGAGTGGAGGTGCATAACACTGGCATAGAGACTGACGTAACAATTCATGCAGTTCTTCTTGAGAACTAGAATTACTAGTCTTTGCAGAAGGAAATATGACTTATTCTCACAATTTCTTCAATTCATTATTTTCAGATGCTGGGCACACAAATTCCACAATGGATTAATATTTCTCCAGCTTTTTTCTTATTATGTCAGTAAATTATTATTTTGTGATGGGGTTTTCATAGGGTAGATTACCTTTTTAAAGATTATATCACAACTCTCATAAAAATGTTTTACTGAAGTTCCTATAGTATTTTAGATCTCAGGATTTTATATTGGCTCCAATAAATAAAACAATTCTATAAACTTAACATTCTGCTGAAGGACTTACAAATTAAAAGTCTAACGACTAGCACAACACTACGCATCCTGTAACTTATAGCTAGCCTCAACTTTTTCCTGTGGCTTGCAAGCACACTGAACTATAATTAAAAGTCCACACATTCCACAGGAGCATAAGACTATAAGAGGTTTACAATGAAAGCAGGTGCTGGTTTGTGCTACAGCCAGTGTGCTCTACCACAAAAATGCAGGAATTCTGATCACCTGGTTTAAATGTCAGGGTATGTCCTTTAGGTATGAAGCCAAAATTATATTATTAGACAATTACAGCTCTCAGAGGGAAATTATTATCTATAAGATATGTTCATCCAGCCTGGATTATTTATCTCTAAGAAAAGCTGTTGAAACAAATTCTTGGTTTTTGGAGGAAAAAAAAAAAGCCCACCAACAAAACACCATAAATACATTTGACAACACTGAATAAGTTGATTGCATTCAAAAGGTTTAATCCATGCTGCCATGCATGGGATGCAAATCTGAAGATTATTCGTTCCTCATGTAAAACAGACTAACTCATCGTCAAAGCAGGGATGCTCTTTCAAATTCAGAAGGACTGCTGTAGAACTCCTAGAACCTTTATTGACATTTTGTTATGTTCTTATCTCTCATTAGGAAAAGTTACCAGGAACAATAATATTTGTAGAAAAAAGAAAATGAGAAAATATTCTGAATTACATTTCTCAAAGCAGTGATTTAAAGTCAAACAATTAAAATTTTTTTTTTAAATTCAGTCAAAAAATCAGTCAAAGTCAATGAAACTTTCATCACTTCTACCAATTGTGTTTTCAAACCTCAAGAAAATCTCTGGGTTTTTTAAGTACCACATTCAATAACACTTTTTCAGTTCTTAAGGTTTTTTGTTCACAAACCCTCAGCAACAGTATTTTCAGTGAAATAATTTCAATTATATTAAAATTTGCTCTTCAGCAGCAGCTGTATTCTTTCAGTATGACTTCTGTACTGTATATGTATTTAAATACAGCTTCCTTCACATGTAGGGCCACCTTATGATAAACACAGAAGCAAAATGCTGAAAATAGGTAATTTCCCTTATGTTTTTGTAAAGAATCCCATTAAATCCAGCAGAAACAGCACATAAGAGTTTTCTAATTAAGACTGCCAGAACATGCTTAGGGAATGCATTTTTGCTGTTTACAGCTAATTAAATTAGCGCTTAGATATTTTTCTGCTGCTTATTCAAGTAAAATACAGAAAATCTCAGAAACTAAACTCAGCTTGGAAATAGTTGAAAAAAAATGCTTTTTTTAGCCTAATATAAATTCGATTTCTAAAATAAACA
The DNA here is from genome assembly GCF_000691845.1 of Merops nubicus. Taxonomy (NCBI): domain Eukaryota; kingdom Metazoa; phylum Chordata; class Aves; order Coraciiformes; family Meropidae; genus Merops; species Merops nubicus. The sequence continues at coordinate 88,078 of NW_008602237.1, read as the reverse complement.
CTACGGGATCTGCAGTGAAATTCTGTACCGTGTACTAAGGCCCACTGTCCTTACCAGAAGCCACACAGACCAAAGTCAAAATGATTCAGCTGTAGGTCTATACTTTAGCATTAAACATGTATTTTGCAACAGCAGGTTAGCTACTCAGAAGAATTATTTTACCACACAGTTTTTATTGCCAAGCTGTTGTGGTAATAAAGAATTTTTGTCACAAAATAGTAAATAGGATAATTGGTAATAGAAAAACACAACTGATTCAAAGCCCGGCCATTTTTTTCGGTCTCAAATTATTTAAAAAAAAAGTAATTCTTAGTCTCTTCTCATCAGACCAAATTATCTACAACTGAAATCTAGTTAGTATTTTACATTCCAACTCCTAAACGATATTTTTATTTACAAGTATAACATAAAGGGAAAGATTTTGACTTGGATTTGTATCAGTGAAAAAAAACACTTCACTTTTAGTCCATATCTTTGGTGATTGCATAGACTGTATCTATCAATACAAAATCTATACCTGCATATCTATTCACACAGGAAACAGCAAAGATCTTCCCCTAAGACTCAATATACAGATTTATGAACAATTTCAAAATTATTGAAATGACATGAGCTTAAAATTTCCATCTTACTTTTACAGCCAGTTCCTGTATGGCAGAATCAGACTAGTGTTATACAACAAACCAATACATATGCATACATGAAATTGTAATTTTTCCCATCCCACTGTTAAATTTTTTTGTATATCTACTGTTCAGTGGAACAAACAGGAATTTAAGAGGATAAGATACAATGAAAAAATCAAGGAACTCTCAGTTTTGAAAATAAATCTATCTTCCTTTAAACAGAGAATTACTAAATAATTGTAATTATTACTCTGGTTCTCAACAGATAATGTTTCTGAAGGAAATAGCTGAAACATTTCCATCTCCAACTATGGGTCCATTTCGATGATACCAGAAATATGTAATGCTTTTAGATAAAGTAATTAGAGAAAGACATTGCTGAAAAAACATCCAGCAGCAGACATGCTAAAGGTAAGCTCTGGTCCTGTCAATGCCCTCAATCTAGCACAAACTTATGTGGGCAACTGCAAAATTTTCATTAGTATTTTGATTTTTTGAGACTTGAAGCACCTCTTCCATTAGCAAGAAGAGCTGCTCAGCTGAGCCTACCTGTTCAGCAAGGAAATGGTTGCTCAGCAGCTGTGCCAGTCTCCTCAGGTCACCAGAACTGCAAGCTCAGTCTGTGCCTTGCAAGTTTTATGGGTTTTATTGAAATATTAATTTTGGAAAAAAGTCTTATTTTGAGTAAGATTGTAGTTTATGTATCACATCATTATAGCTACTATGGTTTATAGTCATACTAAGGTTTTTTCCTCGTTTTCTTAGAATACAATATTGCTGTATAACATCCTCTAAGCAAGTCCAGAGCACAAGCACATTAACAGATATATAAACAACAGACAATCCTACTTCAATACATTCTTTCCTTGTGTAGTAAATCTCTGTCAAACTATGTCTTGTACTTCTCTAAATTGGCTCAGACATTTACAGAACCTTGGAACCAAGTATGTTCTTAAAGATACCTGGCATTTTCAAGCTAGCAATATCATCCATCCAAAAGGCTAAACTTTTTCAAAATGCTCTTTGAGAAAAAGTGTTAAAAATTAATAAACATATCACTGGAAAAAAAAGAAAGGTTGAGAATGAAACTAAAACTGGTATCTTTTTCGTGTTGTGTTAAATGCCACTGTTAGAAAAAGAACCCAGTTCATAATGTTATGCTAACAAAATCCAGTGTCATCTAAATATTTTGTTATCTAAAGGCATAAATGGCAACCATGTGTTAATTTGTCAGCTGGTCAGGAATCAACTGTTCATTAAAAAGCATCAGTAGAAAACTGCAGCCTACAGCAAGACCCCTATCTTTTGCTCAGCTATTGAACAGGACAATACTGTAACTGTTTTCTTATCAGACCAAATAGTATCAATCTACTCTATATTTTTATCCAGGAGATGCTGAAAACTATGACAACAGTTCATGAAACTGAGATCCATTTCTTCCCTAGCCTATATTACACTAATAACAAACAGTTAAAATGTGTCTCAGTTCAGTGTTTTCTCCCAACACTGCAGTTTTCCTTCTTAATTTCTTTCTTTTATCAGGTTTGAAAATGTCCTGAAAACTAATAAAACAGGCTAAATTCTAAAAAAATCCAACCTCCTCCCCACAAATAACCCAGCCCCAAACCCCTTTAGAAACATGGTACATACAGTGCTTAGAGTGTATGAGTTTATATATACAGGCTTACAGTGATGCTTTCCCCTAAAAATAATAAATTTAAAACAAACAAACAAATGCCAAACCCACAGCAAAGAGCCAAACCTACAAACAGGTTCATGAACAATTACAATTTCTCTACTACCCTCTTAGCAAGTGAAAGAAATTGCTTCCAAAATTTCTCAAAAAGTTCAATAACTTTCTCCACCACTTTTCAGTAAATATTTTCCTTCCCAGTAAAAACCTTCAAGCAGAACTTATACCACATCTCCCTCGCTGGATGGTTCCAGCACGTCAGGAGGGGGGATACCAAAAGCATATGGATGGGTGCAGACTGCCACAGAACTGCCCGAAGAGGTCTCAGGGAGCTGCACAGCAGCCCAGACACCACTCTCCTGGCTCCCTCTCTCCTGATAGATGACTGCAGTCCTGCTTTAACTGCTGATAACCAGCAACATCTAAGACATCCAAAGAGCTGTGAGAAGGCTACTAGCTTCTTGCTACTATCTACACCTGTGGGCTAACAGTATCCAAATATGCTTATTTGAACTATTGTGACTCTAGCAAGCAAAAGCATGATGGGGGGGGGACAAATCAGAAAAATTTCTTAATAAAGCAGTTTACCATCCCAGCTGCCAAACAGCAGTGGGACACAAGATGGTCTTTGAACTTTACTCCCACTCATGAGATTAGATGCCCCTTGAATAGAAATTTATTTAGATACACTCTGATAGAACGATTCTGATTCCTAAAGTAAAAGCTGAATGAGGAATATGGATATCAAGTGCCCATCATTTATAGTGCCTTCACGTAAAGATATTTTATATAGTACAATACGAGAATCAGATTTTTCATGCAGGAAGTTTCTCTGGCATTTCACATGACCTGAAGCATTCAATATTTAGTTTCCTCTATTTTTAAAAAAAATGAACACTGAATATGTTTTGTTCTGGTGACTGCCCAAAAAGCTATAGAGTAAGCAAGATTAGAATTTGCCAGTGTCACTGACATAGACAATGAGATCAAGTGCACCCTCAGCAAGTTTGTAGAAGGCACCAGGCTGAGTGCTGCAGTCAACATACCTAGGGGACAGGATCCACCCAGAGGAACCTGGACAAAATTGAGAAGTGGGCCTGTGTGAACCTCGTGAGGTTCAAGGCTAAACGCAAGGCAATTCCCAGTATCAATACAAGCTGGGGAATGAATGGATTGAGAGCAGCCCTGTGGAGGAGGACTTGGGAGTACTGGTGGAAGAAAAACTGGACATGAGCCAGGAGGGTGTGCTCGCAGCCCAGAAGGCCAACTGCATGCTGGCCTAAACAACAATTAATAGCAAATTTTTGTAACTTGAAAGAAAAAACACTCAATTCACTACTTTAATAAAATGTTACACTAAATAAACACATTAATTCAGTGACACATTCTGAAAGAGATGGCAAAGTACAAGTTGGCAACCTGTTTACCTTTTAAATTAAACCACTGAAAGTAACCACACTACTCCACACTGTGCTAGCTTTAACCTGCATGCTGAGTTTCAGGTAACCCAGACATTTCATACCACAGAACTCGAATACGAAGTGTTTGCTACAAAGAAATTGCCATATAAAAGCCAATCATTTCCTACTGACTTACTTATTGTCTTAGATAGTGATATGACAAAAAGAAGGGGAATTAAGAAGAATGCTTATCTGAGTGCTGCATACATAAACCATCAACTGCAGTCTTTTCCCAGAGAAAAAACAGTAGAAAACCCAGAGGATCAGGATTCAAAATCTCAAATACTCTGTAGTCCCCCTCAGTGTGCAGGTGACAGTGTCAGAAAAGGTGTGCTGTGACTTAGAAGCCTTAATAATTATGCCAAGCGTGAAATTATTTTTATTTCTATCTGTATGGTACTTCAATTAAGTTACCTATTTGAAAAATGGATTGTATTAATTTAAACTCAACAGTTATTTAAAGCTCATACTTGGAGAACTGGACTTTCCAGCTATGCAGTAACATTGTGAAGTTGGCAAAATTTTTTTATGGTTTTAGAATGTCATTAAAAAAAAAGAAGCATTACAGAATTACTGTATATGGCTATACATACAAGATTAACTTGAGCTCCTTTCTCAATCTGAAGACAGTATAGATAGGTCACTTTCTTTTCTTTTAAGCATACTACAGCACAAGCATGTCTGTCAAATTTATATTGGCTACAGTTTTTCTAAAACCCACACAGCAAAACTATATATGAATATAACTCAATATACCAGCTAAGTACACTAAGAGGGTTGAAAATTACAATCTACCCACTTTGAAAATCAAAAATAATATAGAATTTAAGCACCTATACTACATCATCCAAAAACCAAATTAAGTAAGTATTAATGAAAGCAATACTTAAATTAAAATTCTTTATATATATCTTAAGGATTTATATTTCCAAACCTTTTCTCCTTTAATAACATATTCCAATTCTGAAACATCAGAGAGTCATAATTTTCTCCTAATTCTACTTGGAGACATTGGATATCAAAGCTTAGTACCAAGAAATATTATTTAGCCTGCTGCCCCAAAGGCATTAGCTAGAAGCTTTGCTTTCTTCTCAGCTTTCTAAGTAACAGCTCCCTATGACAGTATGACTTTGACAAACTAATCTGATGAAGGATAGTTTCTATGAGCTACTAAACCCTCTAAAGTACAAAAGCACATATATCTGTACTTCTGATATCAATGCAAGTCAATTAAAAGTTAGGATGGCCTGAGGTGATTTGCTGAATGAGGACACAAAAACACCCAAGCCTAAAATGAATTTACTTCCTTCCCTAAGATTCTTTCTGTATCATTCTTTTGCAAGCATTCCATATTTCTTTTGTTATCTTCTGTTATTTCTAGTCAAACAGGAATTCTTACACTTCTGATTTTGAAATAAGTACTTCAAACACAGACAGTACCTTAACTATTACAATCACATCTGCTATGATGGTAATAAAATGTACATTAGACATACGCATACAACTTGTGAATTAATTCCTTTAAACCATGAACACGATCTTCTGTGTCAGTCTAGAATTACTGGGAGTGTTTCTGTTAATGGCATGGTCTGAGATATTTATTGGAATACTAATCAAGTTGGAAAAAGTATGAATACAGGCCCTTCTCCAGATCTGGAAGATGCAAAAAGTTTAATTACTTGTTTCTCTCAGTCGTGAATGCTCATCAATATCTGTCGAGAGTATCTCCCTGTTTCACTGGCTGACAATAGCAAAATATATACTGTGTTAGTATCTGTATACAAACTACCTAAGGTACTATGTAATGTAGTGAGCATAGGACAATAAACACTGAAATTTTTGTCCTGAGGAGGCAGAAACGGCTCTGTTGAATGACCTCATAAGAAAATTATGTAGCATCATGCTCTCTGAAAAATACTACCAAAGTGGAATTTTTTTTCCCAAAACAGCTATCTCATCGACGAATTCACCTGTCTCCTCAGCACAACCCAGTAGCAGGTACTCTCCTCTTTACTACAGAAAATTACTTTTACAAAAGTTAACAAGAAATCCTAAACACCAGAACTGTATCTTAGATACATGCAGACATACAAGCACTTCATGACACAGAGACAGTAGAAAACAAGTGAAAAAGGGGAAGCTGAAGATCCAGTACTGGAATCTTCATGGAAATGCCTTGGTCTGGCAACCTCTGTCCCTAATCCAGAGAGAGTTATGGACAAGTCTGGCTTAGGGCTCAGCCACGAACTCTGAAACATAACCCAGGGCAGCAATGCTTCCTTGACCTATACATGATGAAAAGCCTTGCAGCCTTTTCCCTTGCTTCTTTCTGCCAAACTCAGGGGTGGAGGTATGGTTCCTTAAAAAAAAAAAAAAAATTCTTACTCCTCTCCTGCTCCTTCTCCTCTTATCCCTTTCCCAGGGCAGTTTTGTCTCTCCACCACCTGGTCTGAAAAGCAGCTTTAAAAGGGAACTTGTCTCTGTATTGACAGGTCCTGCAGACCCAAAATGGCAGACCAACTTTTTACAATAACAAATACATAGTAAGGTTTACACATCAGTGGCATCATGTGAAAACCTTATAAGCAAAAATATTAAAATTCAAACTCTAAACGTGTTCAAACTACTTTGCATATATAAACACAGCCAAACAACTCTTTACTTGACAAACTTTTTTTTTTAAAAAATGAACATTCTAGTTATAAAACATAAGCTATATTGTTTTCTTTTAGTTGCAATAAAATCTTTTCCTTGTATGCCTTTCAATCCTAAAATAGTTACCCTGCAGACTGTTTTAAATCTTCACTATCTTCAGCAACAGGCAAAGAGATCAGAGACTGATTAAAAAAAGCTGCTATGCTGGCAAGAAAAAAAAAAAAAAAAAAAGGAAGCCATGTGCACTGCTGGTGCAAAGGCAGAGTTTCCACTGACAAATGGGAGAAAAAATGAAGTCCCTGGTGAACAGAACTTGCAGAACTACAAGATACAAGCCTAAATAGTGACATTGATGTCATCTTATGTGTACAGATGTGTATATGTATACAGATGTGTATATGTATATACAAAGAGATAACTTTTAAGATATACATAGTTATAAACTTTTAAAATTGTTACATACGCAAAATAATCCACAACTTAGCTTAGTCACTGAGAGGTGAGAGGGATGCATTCACCTTATCAAACCAGTATTTGGGCATGAAACAAGCTATGACTACAGAAACAGCTCACAGACCTCACCTCCATGGGCTAAAAATCACCAAGGATGTTACTCTCAACATTTTCTTCAAGACAGAATCCTTATTTTAGCTTTCTGTATTGTTTCTTCTGCGCAGTTAAGGAGTCATGGCAAAGTCACTCTCTTCTAAGCTCAGGAAAGTGCTGTGTATTCTTTCCATATGGGGTATCCGATGTTTTAAAGGAAAGCAAAGGATATCATGCAGTCAAGTCAGCACTCCGTGGAAAGTTACCTTATTCAATTTCTACACACTAAGACAATCACCGAATTCACATCTTCAGTGGAAGCTAAGAACCATTTCTATTTTGATATGTTCTCTATTGGGACCATACCCTTGCAAGAGGACACATAATTAGATGTTTGCTGTATTTCTAAAATCCAGTCTTTGAGTGTTATAATCTGCCCAATGCAGAAATAGAAACTGAGATTTTAAGGACATTGCAATATCCAAAGAATCAGAATAAGTCCTGTAAATAATTGTCTATTATTACTTAACCATTAAAACATTTCAAGAAGTGAGACACCAACACATCACCATAAAAGGTTGAGAAGCTAAATGTAAAGGCTCATCTTCAATGAAAAAAATCAAGCTATTATTTCTATGCAAAAGCATAAAAGGATCCCTTTGCAATCAAGTATTATGATCATAGGAAATTTCTCTTCAAGAAACTTAAGAGTGTGCTGGCTCACAGAACCAAACCAGTCCTTTGGGCATTAGGAACCTGACATGAAGGCAGTAGTCACAAAGACTTATTTTGTGATAATAGAAGTATGACTTCAAATGATCCAAAGTACTCAGAGGCTAGCTAAAAGGCAAAAATCTATTTCATGCAAGAAAGCCACAGTCTGAAATTGGTCTTGGTATATATACCTACATATAAAATACTCAGCACACCACAAATCAGGGTGATGCATGAGGAGTATGTTTTAAAATCTCAAACCAAACAGTTCAAGTGTTAAAATACAGTTCAAATTTGTATGTTTAAAAAAAAAAAAAAAAAAGATCTCAAGTTCAAAAAAGTGGTACAAAAATCTATGACATTTCTCTTATAAACGTAACGGAAAAGAACAAATATGGTTCTTGTTTTCACTCAAACAAAACATCGATGCACTGAAGAACATCACTTGTTATTGCAGGAGCTGCTTATAAAGATTTTGGCAACGGTTTGCATTGAAAGATGGTTAGTGGAAAATACCCAGCATGGCAAGTAGTATACATGAAACTTAATACATGGAGTCTTGTTATATTTTCCTTCAGTAATTATCTGTTCTGTCCAGATTTAAAGCAATGTTTATAAATCAAATTATTCTTTTCACTGCTTTAGATTAGTTCTAACCTACTACATTCAAATATTTAAACTGATACACTGCAAATAAGGTTATCAACCTGAAATACAAATATACACTCTTCTTTGTAGTTGAAAAAAGGCACTTGTCCAAAGGAGTATCCTTTCCTCTTCTCTGCTCATTTTCTGCTAATTGGTTTTCTGTATATTAAAATTGTTTCCTCAAACATTAAAGCTAGTTTCTAATCCTACATGCATAATTTGCTGAAAGATCATGAACATGAACTATTAAGATGAATTGTCCCAACATATGGCAAATATGTGAAAGGCAAAACCATATTGAACACATAATCATTAGAATTAATAGAAATATTCTTAATATATTTTTTAATTGTTATTTCAATGTTTCACTGTTACTTGATTACTATATCTATGTAATAATTAATACTTGATTTTATCTTTTTTAAAAATCCTCATTCAGCTGAAATTTTGCTTTCTTTTTGCATTTTCCCTGTGTCAAACTTTGCAACTTTGCATTTGAACCTAATCTCCCTGATTTCTATTCCCATAAGCAGGAAAATTACGTGTGAAAATTAACAGTTCTCCACAGGTTTTTCAACATTACTCTCTTCTAGTGAAGTTCCTTCCTCAGAGCTCAATATTTTGCACAGCAAAATGGTGGTTAGCATTTAAGTGACTGCAGTAGTGGGTCTAGGTCATTCTGTAGAACATGGTGTCCTCTTTGAGGGAACCTCAAAAGATAAGACTGAACACCAAACATAGTGCTGGTATCAAGGGAGGGATCAGTTACAGCAAAACCCTCTTTCAATGCCACTAACATTTAGAATCAGCATATCACTTTCATTAGCCTCACAGTACCAAACAATGTATTGAAGATATGCAATGAATAACATCATCCAGGTACAGACCTGAAGGATATAACATATCAACATTTTCCAAAAGCTGTAAAATAGTAATTTTTAGGCTTTTACATGTGAAGGACTGTGTTCTACCAATACATTATTTGGGCATCTAGTAACACCGAGGATTTGCAAAGGATTTGGAAACCACAGACTGATGTAAACTGAATAGAGATACTATTGTTAGCAGAAGTTAGCTACTGAAACAACTGTTTAGGCACTGATTTAAGATTATATTGATTAATTGAGACATGGGAAGACAGATGCCATTTCCAAGAGAGACCCACAGATAATCCCAAGACATTCTCACATGAATTAAGTTTACATTTAATTTTTAAACCTTCCATTGACTTCAACTTGTTCTATCATGGAAAGGAAAGTCATCTCAAGGCCACCAACATGTTTCAGTCAATCACACAGGCCAATGTGTTCCAAGGTGCTACTAGTTTTGCTGGATCTACAGGGTAGCTGTTCTTGAAGCATAATCCACCATACTGCACAAGCCCATGCAATATTCCTAAATGTAATACATACTATGACATGGTACAGACACCACTAAGAGGACAAACATTTACCTACACAATGTGCTGTGGAAATAGGCTGTGTGATAATCAACTCCTGCAAAGCTGATGTGAAAGTGCCACTTGGTCACTTGTAAGCTATTTACAACAGGAAGCCAGAAGTATAATGACTTTTCAATTCTTACTATACAGCTGGCTTATCATCATAGGAGTCTTTTAAGAGTGCAATGGATGGCACCCATTTCTTACTGTAAATAAAAGAGATTTTTTCTGAGAAAATCTCAGAAAATCTCTGACAAAAAGCGACCATGAGTTTATGCACAATTAAGGTAGAATTTTAGCCCAAAACTAAAGCACTGAAAGCACAAGAGATGCAAATTTTTAAATTAGTTGCTCAACTGTTAATATTGTATGCATCAATTGTGCAACTGAAGTTGTAATTCAATTAGTATTTAAAGTAATTAAGGATGAAAGGCGATAAAAAAAAAGCTTAAAAGAAGGCTTTTGTAATTCACTGAGGTGGCTGATTTTCCATCACTTCAAAAAAGGAGAATTAGTTATGTAACAAAGAAGAAATATATTGTTCCTATTACAAAAGTCTCCACTAAAAATTAAATTAAAGACGCATGATCTTCTAATATATGAAAAGAAGCACAAAAGCTTTCATAAGTACTTTCACTTACTAGGTTAGTAAGCAATGAACAACTATATTAAATCTGGGCTTTATGCCAGGCAAAAAGACCCAGAGATGTTACTGATAAATCCCACATATATTTCTATCACTACTACCACCACTTGTTTCAGGATAATGTGCATTACTACTCATCATTTCATATCACATGTGCCAAGCTTACCTACTCATCTTTAAGGAACACTTCAGAAATCACTTCAGAAGTCAGATCAGAGTTACTATCTTTTAAACATCCACAATCCATTTTCACTGACATCTGAATGGCACTAAGGAATGTATAATATTTTTTTCTACATGTTTTTGAAATTTTTGCATTCCTTCATATGAATTAGTAATGATGATTTTTTTTTCTATCATATACAAAATTGCAACAGATATAATTAGCATGATTCTGGCATTTTAGTGATAAATGTACTAATGCAGTCTCAGGCCAAATACAATGTCATGAAGATCCTTGAGTATTTTAGTCATTATGTCAGCTTTCTTATGATGACTACATTGATCACTTTGGTTGGTGTTACTTAGATATTTGATACAAGGACTCAGTTTAAAAAATAAGAAATAAAAAGAGAAACTCCCATATAAGAGAGTTTAAAAATTTGATCAATATCAGGAATGCTGATTTAAGCACCCAGCAGTTTAGTCATAAGTCACATTTTTAGTCATATGCATGATTTAAATCTCAAATATTTTATTTGTGATAGTTAAATTTTTCAGATCACTCCTACACTGTAAAGAAAAATTATTTTGATCAACTCTCAAGCCTTACTGGATTTGTGATGTATACTGCAACATGTATTTAAGCTTTTGAACATTTTGAAGCTTGGGTGATTAAGGCCTAAACTACGTAAGACTACATATTTACTACACACATACTACTATCTTTACTGTATGTGTTGCAAAATCCCTATATGATAGGAAGAAGCAGAAATTCCCATTTTAAAACAGGAGAGCTAAGACACAAAGACACATATTATGGGAATTAAGCACCCAAATGCCTTTAAAAAGCTGGTTCAAAGAATTTGAAACAAGTTTGTTAACAGTACAGAAAGTCTAAGGAATTTAGACTGGTACTTTTTTAAATTTACAGAAATATTTTATTAGTGACCAGTGTTCATTGGTGGCATTTATTGAAAAGAATGGAGTAGAGATTACATTTTACATATACCTCATCCAGTACTTTTTTGGGGGGGTTGTGCATTTTTCTACTATGTATGTCATCAGTATTTCACTTAATAAAAAGCTTTATTTCAGTGAGTGGAAAAATGAATGCAGTAACTGCATTACCAGTAAATCTGCAGCTGATGATGGCAAAGTCTGTATAATAAATAGCAGATACTGTTTATCAGGGGTAAAAAATACTTACTATAGTCACCTCTTTTTGTTCATGTGTGGATGCGAAAGGTTTCTTCCCTAACCCTTACTGATACCATGAGTTAAGTACCTTGTTTCCAATGGCCTTCTTTGGTGGAAAGTTAAAAGTCCTCACTTGCTGGTATTTATTCTGCAATTTATGATGCAAGCTCCTGAACTCTGCGTATCTTCGATAAACGTTCCATTCATCATCCTTTATCCTAATATAAACCTGCAACACACAGACATGGAAGGTAGTCATTTAAAGACAAACCATTGAACTAATATACCTCCTTCACTCTTTAAAGCTTCATGGCTCAATGCTTTCACATGCATGATGCAATGGTAGAGACATTCCAGGATCACTTATCCATAGATACTTCTCTTATATTTGCAGTTGTATAGGTCATGAATCTTATCTTCTTCCTTCTTCACTCTCTTTTCTCTCATTACTGCATTAATCAAGACCAACATAGCTTGCTCATTTTAACACAACGCTGTGGCAACCACTTTCTGTTACCATTGTTTCCAGCATATTCTACAAGCCAGTGACCAAAGGAAAAAATAATTTAATACCACTATAAAGCTGATTTCTATGTACTCAGCACAGTTTTTCAACTTTGCAAATTGGCTTTGCAGCATTAGAATTGCAAAACAATTTTATTGACAATATGAAACTTAATATACTTTCTAAAAAAAATGACATTGAAAACTAAACTAGAAATTTTATTGTTTGGAAAATAAACAGAGTTCATTCTTTCTGCTTGTATAGGGCATTAAGTATAATTTAACACAGCTGTAGTTTTTGTGATTCTGGTTTTCTTTGCCACTCTATTTCATGAGCATACTACCAATTATACGCTAAACACTCATGTTCTCTGGGAAAATTTCATGCAGAAGTAAAATATACTTACAGAGAGCTGAGACTTCATTCCTTACTAGGGAATAACCTTCCCTCTACAGAAATGAACCCATGGTTTAAAAGAATGCTGAAGTAGCACAATTCAGAAACTATAAACCAAGCATAAAACTCAAGATCCAGACTGACCTTTTCCTTGGCTTCTGTGAAATCTGTAGTTCATTCATTCTCATGTGTGTGTTAATAATCTCAGCAATTTTGTATAACAAATTAAGCTGGAAAAGTACTGTCTTGCTTCTCAAATAAGAAACAGTCATTTAGCAAGTAGTAAGGCAACCATCAGGAGAATGCCAATGTAAAAAAACAACACCAACAACCATCACACAAAGAGTGGGCAGTAGCAATTGTATTTTTGTGAATATTATTAAAAAAAAAAAATAATTTGGATTTTGATATGGCCAATCCCAACACTGAATTGTGATTTTCCTGATGACTGAAACATGAATATGGTCCTTCTCCTCTAGATTTGCCACTTGTCAGAAAAAAAACAATATTTTACTAAGGACTCATGGTATTTCAGAGATCCAATGATGTCAAGTAAATGTTTTCTCCCACAAAAGCAGCTTATGCTCCCTTCCTTTAAGGTCCTGGTCTTTAAGAAGACAGTCTATTTACACAGACACCTAGTTTCTCAAATTTATAGGAAGATTCTGTTTTGCAACAGAATACTATATACCATGCAAATGCCATGCAACTTCTGCCAAATTATAATATTTCACTATAGAAAGTGTTAATACATTCATAATATTGGATTCAACTGAAAAAAAAGCAGATTTTTTTGTTATTATTGTACTTGACCATGTTGCACCATGATGACAAGAAATGAATACTATAATTCCAAAATAAGCACATTTAAGAATACAGGAGATTCAGGGTATTGTGTGAATTACAAATGCATATGTACACAAAAAGTCAACTAGTTTTCCCCAAGAAGAATTCAGATAGTGTAATGATGGGACTACTACAAGTCTGCAGGAAGTATTCAGACTTCTTTTTCATTTTGAAAATAAAGTCAAGATAAACATCTACAAGAGCATCTATTTTAACAATTTAGTACACCTCAGAAGGAAAATGAAGGGAAATATGAAACACAGGTATTTTGCATAATTTCAATAAAATTGATTTAATGTAGCAAAAACTATATTAAATATTCTTTATTCACCCAGCTCTAAACTGTCTTGCTGCCTATTTTTTCTTCAACAAGCATATTATTTAAGTTTTTGTATACACTCCCAAGATCTATGTTTCTGCTTCCCTATGGGGCATGTGCGACAATAAAAAAGCTTAAATTATTTTAAACCAAGTTATTTAATAGGGAAATCCTAATCTAACTAAGCAGTTATCTTTGCACATGTGATTTGGTGAATCACACAGTTCAATATTATCTGTTAAGGTGTAACCCCTAGTTAACTAATTAGAGAAGCCAGCACACCATAATTGAAATTAAGGACTGCAAAAACATAGATCAATTTCTTAGATAAAACTTCAAAGACCTTCTTCCTGTTCCTCTATTTACATAGATACTGTTTTCTTTTAGACAGTTTTCAGTTTTCAGAAATGAAAATGCAACGTTTGGAGCCCTGTGCCATATTGAATTTATTGACAATCATATAATAGAGTATGAATGGCATATTAAATTTCATAATGTAGTACACGTTTAAAGCTCTATTATCTCAACAGGGAATACCATTCACAAGCCAAGGTATTTCAAGACACTTGATGCAAATTCTGTTGGGAAATCAAACAAAGTAAATCCTGAATATAAAACTGCCTGGGTTTACTCTAGTCTAGTCACGTAAGGCTAGAAGTTAAAGTCCCTGTGAGTCCATGTCCCATTCAAGAGGCAAGAAAAATGGCATAAGGGGAGAGAATAATGCTAACAGAAGGTGAGCAGTGAAATTCTACTAAACCACATGCAAAATTCAGTGGCACAAAATACAAGAGAACTTAAGGGCAGCTCAGGTGCAGAACGCTTCAAAGGATGTAAGAAATACTGGGAAAGTTTGTAAAGAATCAGCCCTGTGTAGGACAAGGTCATAGTTTTTCCTCAGAAGCATGAAAAAAAAATTGACAGGCAGTATAAGGAATGTAAAAAAAGACACATCTACACCAAGGAAACTACTGTGACATATGGTACCTAGCTATCCATTATCAGGGGGAAAGGAGAGAAAAAAAAGTTAAACAAAAAAAAAAAAAAAATCGGGTGTGAGAGAAAACCTATTATTTCTGCATTACTGTATTTCTACCTTCCTTCCTCTCACTAACAGAAAAGGGTTTTCTGGAGATCCTCTTGTTGCACATGCCTTTCAAATCAGTGTCCAAGCATGTGAAAACAAAAAATTAGCAACTGGTTTGGTAGAGAAAATCCAGAAAGCATGAATACAAACACACAACATGCAAATACACAGTGTTATTTTTTGAGTGTTAACTCAGCTAAGCTTGACTCATTTAAAAGCAAATATAAAGACAGCTTTCACAACACTTTAAATTGTTCTGGAGTACCACTGGTCGATGGTTTTACTGTGACAATTAATTACTCGGTACAGCAGGGAAAAGGAAAGCAGGCGTGAACAATTACAGATGGTTTAATTTTTTGCTAGAGTTCTGTTCCTGGTAGAGAAGCTATAAAATGTTTCTGTAAGATGAGAATACTTGTTTCAGATACAGGACTATCTGCTTAGATAGAACAGATTAAGATTTAAAAAGATGAGAAAATTAATAATCAAACCCACTCATGCTAACTGAACATATATACCTTAAGCATATTGCTAGCACTCAGCAGGATAAACTGATGAACGAGACACTTCTTAAATGGATTTTATGTGTCTTCTAAGACTGACAACTTGAACATTGCAGGGGGATGGGAGAAGATACAGGAAAGGAGATGCTATGTCCTTAACTTTGCCTCTTTTTTTTTCTTCCCTGTAGAGAGGACAATGCAAGCTTGGAACAAATAAGAAATTACATAGAACAGACTGCTCCTCTGACTGCCAATGTTCATACCCTCGTTCTAACACTGTTGGATTAGAAAAGCCAACAAAAATTATGCAAGGAGATGATAAAGTTCAAACTGAAAGAATTTGAAATTTTTTTAAGTTCAGTTCAAACCCTTCTCATTTAATCTTAAATGACCAACTTAAGGAACTATGTATTGTACTAATCATAATACAATCATAATTTGATACCAAGTCCAAACAGAAACACTTGTAATGTTGTCAAATTATCTCCTAAACTACTAAAAATATCTTCTAAAATACATTAGTCCTACTGTCATCCACACTATCTTTTACGAATCTTAACAATAAGGCTAATTTCTTTTTCATTGTTAGAAAAAGTAATCTATTAAGCAGCATAAAAAGACATCATCTTCTGCTACAGCTAACAGAGTGAATATCAAGCACAAGACAGGGACTTTAAAAGTCCAGTTCAGAATTACTGATGGAGAGCTGGAAGTAGTAAGAGGAGACAAGTCTTAGCTGCATTAAAAGTTTCCAACTGCCTAACCCAGTTTATCATTTTCACTACATCCCCAGTAAGTTTCCCATACAAAAAATCAACAAACCCACAAAAAAAAAAAAGAAAAAAAAAGAACAAACCAACCAAAACAACCCCCACAACACTTCTCTGTTAAATTTCCTTATAATAAAAAGGCGAGAAGAAACACAAGAGAAACAATTTCAGTTCTCTGAACTACAAAGCAAAACCTGTTAACATAAAAAATGTATCTACTACTTCTCTACATTTATTGAGTTTGGCATTACAGATATTATAAAAGCCTGGAATATTCATTGTATCAACTCCCAAGTAATTACTAACTTAAAATTTGGTTAAATTAATCATAAGATACTACGATACTTTCGTATAACCCATGATATTTCAAAAAACTCAAAACTGACAGTACTTTTGTACGGTATTTCTAAAGTAATCTAAGAAAAATCACTGAGCAGTCTTTCTGTGGAAAGAAGAAAAGGCATTTATTTTCACCAGTGGAGCAGACATGTCTTGGGATAAGCTTCTATATCTGCTACTTGCTGTGTTCCTCAAATATTGTTTATGATGATAATAACATTTAAAAATTCTTAAAACTAACCCAACATTAACTTATATCTTTATTATTCATGAATGCTAAAAAGGTTTTGATCAAAATTTTCATTTTAAGAAATAATTGTTTTCAAGGGATTGAAACTACCTTTTCTTCCTATTTCATAGTGTGCTTTTCTGAGGGGAGTGATGTATGTCAACTTATTTAGGAAACTTCCATCAAAATTGTTTCTGCACTCAAAACATATAGAAGTAAAAAGCATGACTCAAAAGGGGATATATATAGCAAAACAGGAAGAACCAGTTACATTTCTTGGCTTCACTTCAAGATAATTACATTCTGTTTAGAATATAAATTCAAGCTGAATTCTCCGAAGTTACCTTAGCTGTGTGAGAAATGAATACAAATGCAAGTTGTATTTTGACACAGCTGCAGGGCTGCATGTATGGTTAAGTTCTCTCTTTGAAAATGATCCAATTTAAGAATTTCTGCATAATAAAAACCAAACGGAACAATGAAAATTTTCAGCTGTGATATGAGCTTGTTTTTGTGTGCCTGTGTACAGAGACATAATAGGAATTAAAGTGAACAAGCTTTTATCTCAGTAAGACCGTTTTATCTGCTTGCAGAAAGATTACAAATACTGTAGCACATTTTGTTATGTTAAATCTTCAACTTTTTTATATTTATACTATAAAAATGAACAATACAGTGTCAAATATGAGAGAATGCACGTCAAACCATGAATGCTAAAAACAGCTAATGTTCTACTAAACAGAAAAATATAATGCATTTTTGGTCTATCCACTCAATTACATACATGCAGGATTATGTTCACTGTGTTTCTATAGTCACAATTTTGTTTCTGATCACCAAAAGAGCACTAAAGTGACTAGACACTAAAGAACAAAAGCAGTGTCTACACTTTTGCTGGCTGCAATCAATATCTTTTTTATTTTTAATACAAATCAGCACAGAAGATTTCACTCAATAACATAATTAGCTTCTTTTGATGGTGAGATACTATTTAGTGTGCCCAGAATAATTAACACCATTTTACAAATGTGCACTTTGAACTCACATAGTCATTGCAATGCATGACAACCACTGCAGTGAAGTGAGTTTCTGCAGAAGAGAATACAGTTAAAATGACAGAAATGCTGGCTTTTTCTTCATATAGAGTATTTTGGGGTGCTCTGGACAGAGAATGGAAGATATCTCACCAATCAGCCTGTAAATAAGGTAACTATTATTTATTCTAGATATTTATTGGATAGAAATATTTTTTTCTTAAGTAGATATTAAATAATTTAAAAAGTGAAATTCTACTTCTATTTTCCTAGTATTTTTTGCATCCAGATTAGTATTCCCATAAGAACATCCATGTGTCAAGTTGTATTATGGTTTCCTTCAAAATTATAAAAGTCTCCAAGGACAATCTCATTTTTGTAAACTTCCTCCATCCCATCTATTCAGAAATTTTTCTCCTTTACCTACTTTTATGCTTCTCTGACACATCCTCAGGTTCAGTTATAGAAAAAGTGGGATACTCAACCTTTTTGGCTTATATACCCTCAAACCACCCTCTTTCAGAATGCCCTGAGCCATATTTTTCTCTCAAATTGTTGCCATCATTCTAGGCCATCTTTTTCTCTACTTGCCCCAAGCTGCTCTGAGATGGAATATGATTAGAAGACTATTTCTTTCTTCTTTTTGCTTGCTTAGTGCTGCAGCTGCTAAAGTAATCCAATTCTTCATATACAAGGGAAATGAAACTGAAACTTGGGTTTAATTTTTGTCATTTGCTGCCTACTTTGCAACTATTTGAACTGTCTGTCATTGTCTGTCATTAAGACTTCCAGCCTTGATGAAATACTAAGGCTATGCTGGCTCATGTATAAATTAAAGGTCAACAGTCACATCTGGCAGATCTCAGACTGTGCTTTCACTGTTTCACCTCTCACCCAAAGAATCTGGTGGGCACTCTCCCCCTCAAAAGCTACGGAGTATTGAGAATTGTTCTCCTCTACCTCATTCATATAGCATTTCTGTGAAAATTACTCACTCCACGCAGAAGCATTCAGGTACAGTCAATAGCCCCTTTGTATGAAGGTATGCTGCTCTTCCTTCACAGAGGAAGTACAGAGAAAAAAGCAGACTATTGTTTAAAGTAATATAAAAATAAATATTCTTAAAATAGGTATCCGTCAAGTAAGCAAGGTTAGTTGACTTACAGTAAGACTGAAGAGAGTCAAAGGAATAAAAAAAGCTGTAAGAAAAGAACATTTATTGATAATAAGCTTAGAAGAGTCCTATTCATATGAAAATAGCAACAGTCTTGTCTGATTAGCATGTTTATCTTTAATCTTATTTGGTATAATCTAAAATGTTGACTGCTTTGCAAACAAGGCAGATTTGCAAGTAGCCATTTAAATACTGATATCACTTTAAGAATCATGAAATCTTGGTTTCATTATCTTAAGTGTCAGCCCTTGGTAATTACAGCAACAAAAGGCATGACTAATGCCATTTGCTGTACACTTCATGGGGAAGTGGAATCCATACGTGTGCGGAAAATAACAAGATAATCTACAGTTCAGAAATATGATAAAATCGTATTATTGCAATAATCCTCTTGCTTCACAGGCACTAAAGAAACTGCAACTAACCATCACCATCTAGAGGTAAAATGTAAATGTAAAAAATTTTTATTCTGATCTGGATCCTCTCTCTACCCCTGTGAATATACTAGATATGAGATTATTTTCTAATGGTAGGCTGACTGAGCAACATCTCTCTCACAAAAAAGATTGACAAAAAAAAGATGGGCATCAAACTGCACAGATCACAAACACAAGTCATCAGAAAGCAACTAGTTCACTAGAGAAGATGTGATGCTTATAAAAGCAGAATTTTGCCAGCATGACCCTGACTTTACAAAGTCATCTAATATTTAAATTGCCTGTTTAAAGGACTAGGCTTTCTTAACCTTTACTTTATACAAAATATATTAGTTTCTTCATATGTGGCAAGGTCCTTTTCTGCTTATAACTACTCAGTTTACGACTTACTAACAGCCATCACAAGAGATTAAACCTCTGAAGTTCATTTTGGACTGAAAGTGGGTACCTGTAGCTCTTCTAATGTTCTGGCTAGAAGATACTGTTCTGACAATCTAGTCACAGCTAGATTATCAGCCCAGATAATTTCATCCAGTAATGTCTGATTAACCCTTAAGATTCGTTGATTCATAATAAGGGCATCAACTGGTCCTCTAGTTAATCTTTCTACCCAGGTGCAGAATGAATTATACTAGTTATCTGTCAGCACTAATGAATGGCAAGACAATAGTCAAGATACAAACCTGAAGCAAAACAAAGCTCAGCAAGTATAAAAAGAGGGAATGTGCTTCTGAAAACATTAGAATGATCTTGCCATGCATATAAGATAAATACTAGTGGAATGAATACCTAATCACACCTATTATTTTCATTTTGGAACTAAATTAGTCATTCTTAGCATAGCATTACAAACAAGGGCAACTCACGTTTAGTTAATCCTATACCTTGACCTCCCAAGTTTCTTCCACTATACTGTTAGTGCAAGGCACACTGACTTCAAGAGTTCAGAAAATTCTTTGGTGAATTATGAAATGTACTTTATTCAGGTCACTTAAATATGAACAAAAGGTATAGAGATATTTGTCGAGAAAAGTTGCCTATCTTCCAAAATATTCTGTCCAAGGTTTTCTTGAGTAAGAAGTCACATCTTTGTGTTTGGACTGATTTTTTTTTCAATTGAATTAGCTTGATTATTTGCTAGACCGGTGTAAACTTTCAGAATTCAAAAGCTCTGCAGCAAGGTGTCTTGCATCCTAATTTTACGTTGTGGAGAAAACCACTGTCATGCACTCATTTTGAAACTGCAAGCCGGTAGTTTCCATGGATGCTCCTATTTGCATTTTGAAACAGTTAAAAATCTCTCCATGTCTTTCATGATTTGAAAGATTGATATTGTATCCCCCTCTGTGTTTTCTTTCTTGCAGGCTGAGAATTTCTAATATGCTCCTTAAATGAGAAAGCTTCACTTCTTACCCATATTCTTTCTAGTGCTGATATATTTCTTTGGAGAGGACTAAACTGCACACAGATAAGACTGATATTATACACAACAGAACAGAGATTTCTGGGTTTCTATCCCATTCCTAATGATTTCTAACAACTTGGGTTTCAGACTTCCTTAAACCCTTTTAAAAATTGTGTCAGATTAGCTACTTTAAAATCTTCTGTTACTCAAGCCATAAGTTATTCATCAGTCAGTTTTCAACTATTTCACCCCTGAATTCTTGGTGAACTCATGTGGAGATTTATTCTTTATTTGTTCAATAAAGTCTTATCCTGGTATTTAATTTAAAACAGATCATCTGCTATTTCTCCACAAGGAATAATCCTGAATGGGAATACCCCATAACAGCTCCTTGGTGAAGAGAGTTTTTAAAACGTGCACTTTTCTGTTACTCTCTTAAGTTCTCTCACCTTCTTCTTCAGCTTGAATATTTGTCCCACTGACTTTAGCAAGTTGCCTCTTCCTGACATGTACAAACTGACCATCAAGTGAAATGGCCCAGAGATACATAATTTCAAAGCAGACAAGGTTAACAAAGTGGCTCATAACAGCAGCACAATGTCTTTAGCTTTCTAATAATAGAAAATGCAGAAGAAATCAGTTCATTTTAGAAATACATTTACATTAACTGAATTTTGAAAAGAATGGTCAAGGTCCCTGCCCTTTTGTAAGATCTTCCTTTGGCAGCAACATCTTACCTTAATAGTATTAGGCATACAATGTAATTTTCAGGCAGGCTAAGCATCTTAAAGGTTAATTTTCAATTGGCTTTAAGTACAATCTTTTCTAAAAATCACACTTACCCAAAGTTTCAAACTTTGTTTGTTCCAGTTTGCACACTTTAGCTTTCTCCACAGTTCACCTGACATCTTTTTAACTAGTACAACCAGGAGTCAGTTCTTACATCTCAAGTTATGGTTACTCAAGCACTCACAGAGAAATCTGAACTTCAAAAGATGTTGGTAGTGATCCAAATAATATCAATGTCCTGCAGTATTGCTACTTTCATTTATATTGATACATTACAAGCAATCTCTCATGTAGCTTATACAAAGA
This sequence comes from Merops nubicus, assembly GCF_000691845.1. Classification (NCBI taxonomy): domain Eukaryota; kingdom Metazoa; phylum Chordata; class Aves; order Coraciiformes; family Meropidae; genus Merops; species Merops nubicus. Next base: position 66,151 of record NW_008602237.1, on the reverse strand, counting down.
GTTATACATGCATTTTCATTTTCTGCCACTGGAGAAATAAACGATAAAGTGGCAAAAATAATGTTTATTATGAGTAAGAGGACTCTCAGAAATTAGCTCAGTCATTTACCCTAATTGTGATTCCCAGTCCTTGTCTGTTTATCACATACTGGTAGCCTGGTAAATATCCTCTTCCACAATTTCAACACTGAATCAAATTCCCTGTAATCAGGAGCACATGTTTTGGCAGAGATTTAACAAGATAAATGCATAGTGCTGTTATTGAGGCTATTCTGAAGTTTTACAAATTAATGCTTTCCTGGTAGCTCTAAAATGCAGAATATACATTCAACAAGCACATAACTACATATTTGATCAGAGATGTGGCAATCACTTCAAATGTTTCATGATAGTGCTATGCTTCAGAGTGTATGTCTGTTTAGGAAGATTTCTTGGTTTCATGTGCACAGTGGCATAAAACAAAGCTGTTTCCCAGACAGATGCTCTTCCCAGTCATACTCGTGTTACTGAGAACAAAAACTGGAAGGCATGCAACCAGTGTATTCTTCCATAAGTAAAGATTTCAGCAGGTACCAAGATCAAAGTTTAATACAACCTATAGAAGATTTAGGTCACTTATACAGGTAACTCTTGCTCACTTTTAAAAAAAATATTAAAAGACAAAGTTGAGCAAATGCACAACTGGTCACCAGAGGAATTCTATGCTAGTCTGTGCTGTCCTATAATTAAAAACAAACTAACCACAGACACTCTATGTCTGTTCTTCATGGATACTTCTAACTTTTCACATTATGTATGTCCCATAAACTGCTAGTGTAAATAGATAATGAATAGAGCATATTCAGAACTTGTACATTTTCCAAACACATATAATAATAAAAAGAATTTTGCACTATGCACTACTTATGCACAATTATTTATGCACTATTAAACACTATGGATGTCCATCATTGAGTATATCTTGTAGAACTCAATAAAATTTTCAAAATTGTCTTTTTGTAAATCTAGAATGCTATTTTGCTTCCTTTTTTCCCCTTTCTCCAGAGGCTTAACCTTCAATCATAAGTTCTTTGTTTTCCATTCATGATGAATAATGGATGAAATCCATTAAAACCCACACTGTACCACCACAACGTATTTTCTAAGAATGCCATGTCAACCATAAATACAAATAAGGTGCAAAAGCATAATAATAAAACCTAAGTTTTGTCCAAGTCACCATAGCTAGGCCCTTAGGCAAAGCACACTGAGAGCAACCTCTAACCCCCCACTCATCTCAGCACATTTTAGATAAAGCCTTGAGCATCTCAGAACTTAAAAAGCTTAGTTTATCTCAATATTTTTCCTATTGAAAAAGAATGTGCAGAACTTCTATAGTATATATTAATTCTGCCTACTTTCCAGGCTTTCGTGATGCCATTTGTCCAGTCCCATACAGTCAAACTGCATGAAAAGTATTGAACACCTTAGTAACTAAGTTTCATATTGTTACAAGTAAAATCTAAAAGAAATGAAACTCTTCAAACAATGTTTTTTATAGAGTTCTAATACACCTATATGAAAAGCACTTCATTACTTAGAAAGAAAAAAAAAAATTGCACACTAGATAGCAACCTTGTAAATAAACTGTTTCTGGTTCATGTCTTATTAGGAACAACACTCTGAAAACTCTAAGTAAAAAAGTAAGTTTAAAACTAAAAAAGGATAATGTTTTCTCATTCAACCAAAGAGAATTCAACTGTAAAAGCAAATAATAAAACTAAAATTGCTGGTAAAAATGCAACTATTTGCAACACACGGAAATTCTCCATGATCTTCTTTCAAACAGATATGTGCTCATGTGCTTTTCTTTCATTTCTTCTTAGGTTTTTTTCCTGGCCATTTAACCACTCAGAATCTCCAAACTGTTTGTTTTTGTTTTTGTTTTTTTTTTAAAAAAGGCCTCCCTGTGCAGGAAAATACTGTTACTACTGAATCTAAGAAACTTTAAGAGCATACACAGGCAGTTTTCTTCCCATTCCTTCATCTATCACAGCACCTCCTCTCACTGTAGAGCTGTATATAGCTAAACTCTCTGGTCATCCACAAGAAGTTGTGACAATTTTTTGTTCATATTTCTCAATAACCAACCAAATGAGGAAGAAAACTTGTGTGAGCAACAAACCACCAGTAAATACAGCTGAGAAAGCTATAGTTTTAAGTTTAAACTTTTCTGTGTAAATTGTCAATAAGTAGTAAAGTTTTTTCTTTTACAATTAGCCTCCCACTGCAACAACTCACACCCAGGATGTGATAATTGGAAATGATGCTAACTTTTCACTTTTCATATTTTTTTAATATGAAAGAAACATGGAACTGTGTTCACTGCATCCACGTAAGTTTTCCTGACTATCAGGAAAAGATAAGCTCAACTACTGGGTCATATTTCCCCTCTTCTGTCTTTCACGTAACAGCAGATATCAGCAACATTAAAAAGACACAAAATTAGTGCATCCAGAGAGTACTATAACATGTTATTTCTCACCATCATGAACAAGTGTGCCAAGCAGAAACTGCACTTAAAGAGATATTCACTGGATGACTTCATTTTAATCTGTACTGCAGATATAACTCAAAAAAAAAAAAAAAAAGGTCAGGCAATTCAAGTGTTGTTGCAAACAGAAGATGTCATTGTTCAAACACCAAATATTTTTCTGGAATTATCTTCTTTTGTACTTATCTGCCAGAAACTCAAAATCGCTATGCAGCTTCAGAAGGAAAAAAAATAACCACTAAACATGAAGTGGAACATTCTGGGGTACATCATATTCCAGCTTTTGCTTATCAATAGTCTAGATGTAAAAATGCTTAAGGGAAGGCTGAACTTTGAAAACTCAAAGCTTTGTAGGCAGTACATGACAGGTACCCCTTAATATTACCCTTTGCTGCTCATCTATATGGACAGCAACATCAATTCTAAAGACTACTAGCAAATCAGAGGTGTCTAAACAGCACTGGAGAGAAGGATGAACTGCACAGGGGCCCAGCTGGTCTTCTAGATCCTGCCAGTGGGGGAAAAGGCAGGTGGATCCCATGGATCAATATGTGCTTGCACAGCAGGTGCCACCAACAGATTTGGCTCTTAACAGTCATGGGACTAAGGATCTCTAATGATCAAGGACTGCTGGGAGATGTGGTGAAGAAATGGTGGATGGGCTGGAAAGCAAACGGTGCATGGTGACAGGAACAAGAGAAGCCTAAGAAATGACACAGCAGGATGAAAATAATAGAGCAATCTAGGAAACAATCAGAAAAAAACAGAGCTCCTCTAGTGGTCACAGAACTGCAACATCATCAGAGTAACAGAGGTGTTGGGGTAGGATTTAGATGTTTCTAAGAACTTCTGCATTAGTGGAGTGGTGTCTGGGCTTGAGAATGTGTAGCTAGTACCAGCAGAGTGGAGGAATATGTGAGAGCCAGAAAGACAGAACTAACCAACTTGTCAACAAGTTAAGTTTCCACAAAGATCTATGCACCTGAATTTGACTGATTATTCAATGCTTTTGAACCAAATACTAACTGTTCAGTATTGTTAGCTTTCTTTCCACTAGCTAAAGTCTTATTTTTCATTGTCTTTTACTGGCCAAAAGGTCAGTCTTTTCCTGCATTTTTCAGCTATCTGCCAACATTCCATCAATGACTCAAAATTCTACAAAAATCATTCAGAGTGAGAGGAATGTTAAAAATCTTCAGAAGTCTTGTTCAGAGCTAAGTACAGCTGACTGAAACAAAAGTGGAAAAAAATTGCAACTGCTAATAATCCTCCAATAAAGAAACACAAAACAGCCTGGGACAGCATATTAGAGAGCCTGCCATCCTATCCATGGAGGATATCGTTGTTCTGAAACTGAGAATCCAGGAATGAAGGAGCAGTACAAGATTTCAGTGCTGCAACTACAAGGCAGCTTAAAGTGCAAATCCCTTAATTAAGACCTGGCTGAAGAAGAATACACTATGAACACGTCCAATGGCATACAGTGAAGCCTTGCTGCACCACTCGAAGTATTTTTGAGTGAGCTACTACAGGAAGCCACATCTGTCAAGCAACACTTCTAGTCATTGAAATCCCCAAAATTGAAATAGAATATGTACATCTATATTGAAAAAAGCATTACTGATTAATATTGAATTGTTGTATTCCCTGGCCAATGCACTCATGTTATCAGCATTTTTTTTAAAATATTAAACTATTAAAAGTCATCCCTCAAAGTATGCTATTTGGATAATCAACACAATCCTATGGATCAATATATATGAAGTTACTGCTGCTGCTGTTCATTAACTGATCTCTAATGAAACATTGAGATGTTTAAATTATTACGATGTGCCATTTCAGTCAGAATCTTTTACACAGAACCTGTGTTAAGATGTATCACTTACCTGATAAACATGGAATGCATTAGCAGCTTTTCCACGCAGAAACACTGAGGGAATCCAAACATTAATCAGAGCACGGTTTGATCTGAGGAGGAAAAAGAAAAACTTGAAATAAGGAATCATATTTATGTATCAAAATTGCAAAGCAAGTACCTCTAGAGATTTAGATCATTATCAAAGTGATCAACAAAGCAACTTAATATTTCAAATGGAGTATCAGAAATATTGTAGTCCTGCCTGAACCTTTTATACCTGCTGTGTAAAAGTTTTTCCTAAAATTAACATAACAAAAAAAAAAAAAAAAGAGCAGGGAAACAATTCCCTTTGCAGTTTTTTTGGGTTTTGTTTTGTGGTTTGTTTTGTTTTTCTACAGCATGCATTTGACAACATTTGATTATACACATGAAACAAAAACTATTAATTTAAACAAGCTCAACATTTTGGTCCACAAAATCCAGCAAAAAACTGAGTTCATTAAATAACAGAAAAGCACTGTAAAATTATGCAGAAGCCATTTCTATCCATTCTTTGTAACTCATCTCCAAATATCTATCATTCAAAGACATCATCTACACTTTTACTCCCTCATCCACAAAAAATTAGATTCATTAGTCTGACAAATAAACTCCAAATCACAATACTCTAGAATGATCTGAGATGACCAACAGGGTTGTTTGTAGAGGCTTTTTATAGTATTATTTGTGTACACTGATTAAGAGTTATTCTGTAAAAATGAGAAAGTCCACAACATTATGAATAGCATCTGGTATATATCAAACCCAAAGTAACAGAAAATTACCTTTTTGGTGTTTTGTTAGAATACCAAGACCAAGCACACTCAAACAGCACTCCAAGAGAGTGCTCCAAGTACTCCTCTTCATTAATCTAAACTCCTTGCATTCTACATTATTAAAAACTACATTGGGGCACGGACTGTGCAGCTCTCCAAATTTTTAACAATGGAACACTGAAGCTGACAATTCAGTTATTTGAAATAGTACAGGAAAAGCAGATCACTTGAATCTCTTTGCTTATTCTTCTTTCCCATAAAGACAATATGAAGAGAAAAATGCATATTATGAAGCTTACATTTCAAAATCTGACAAACTCTGATCTTCAGACGTCTGACTCAAATCTCCAGGGACCTATATTAACAAAAGAAAAATAATTCATACACTCTGGTTATTATGCATTCTATTAAGAAAGTGTAAGATTGTGAGGAAACTAAAGCTGAACATTCAATAACTGATAAATAATAAAAGAAAAATAAACAATCATGCAACAGGACCATGAGCATATCACCCTCGCATGTTGCTCATGTTAGAATTTGGTATAGTTTTGTAAAGAAACAAACTGGGGTTTGTAGCAGCATGTAATTTTGGAATCTATAGAAAACCCAGGAAAAAAAGCATCATTAGCAGGCCTTTATAAGCAAAGTTTGCTAAAACGAAGTACATTGTGTGTATAAACAATTTATGGGAAGAGATGAAGCATATAAAAATCTAGTGATTGCTTCCTTTTACAACCTACATTCCATTAAGAGAGAGACATGATCATTTTACTTTAGCTGTGTTCTTACAAAATGTTACACAGCTATAAAAGTTCATAAAGATGGCAATGATGGAGTAACACCAGCAGAATCAAAAGAAGTAGCAGTTGTAAGAAAACAAGGTTGAAAGAGCATTTAGAAATGGAACAGCAACAGCTTTTTACCTTACTTTAAAGCTAGTTAAACATAAAAGGATATCTTCTCTCCTTTAAATACTGTAAAATGTAAAGCATAACCCAGAATAGTTAGTGTTTGATGAAGAAAAACAGATAAAAGTTGTGAAATTCCAGAGACAGCTTCTACATTAATTAAATACTGTTTCAGTGTATCTCTATAATATGTTGCATGCATATTACTCTCTCAAAATATTTGCTAAGAAACTTAAATATATGAAATTTTATATTTTATATATGTGTTTATTGTAAAGCCATACATATTTATTGCAAAGCAATATAAATTTCAAAGGGGACTAAAGAAAACCTACTTCCCAGACATTTTGAGAGACCAGCTTTTAAAATCTCCCCATATGCAAGACAAAAATGAATTTTGCCTTCGCAAGATTAGACAGATATGGCTCAGCAAAAATTGTCATTCCTGCCAGAGAAAGGAAAAGAGGAAAACAATTGTGCAGAGCCAAGACAGCTCCAGGGCATATCTACAGAATCCAGAATCCTACTGCTGTCTTTTTTTGGAGGAATGAGGTGGGAAGGGCCAGTCTGACCTCTCTCTCCATCACCACCATCAGCTGCTCCCTGTTCACACAGCAGTCCACCCTCCAGTGGCAGCACAGAGTCTGGCTTTCCACAGCTCTTGTGCCAGAAACCAAACTTTCCTCTATCTCCCAAACAAATTTACCTGCATCCTCTCTTTGCCTTTATCTGCAGTGGCAAATCCTACCATCAGATATATACAGCTATTTTAATTAACTTCAGGAAATGTTTTGTATAAAAATTTCAAAAATAGTGTGTGGACATTGGAAATAAGAAAAAGGATGACATTAATGAGTCCTAGCGCTTGCACATCTACATTGAAACAGACTGGTTGCTGATTCTGAGATGGTAACTGAAGTGTTGTCCACTGTAATTCAAAGCAGCAATGGCAACATTACATCAATGTACTTCCTCATAACCCTTGGAAGTACATACTTTTGTTTTAATATTCCTCTGTTTGTTGCAGAAGTTCTGAAAACCAGTAACCAGAAATTTGGAAAGATTATTGTGACCAATTTTTTTTTTAATTACAGCCGTTAGAATTCATTATTAGCATTAAAGGAAGACTGTTATAAAAATAACTTCTGTAATTCTTAACTAACTGTAATTATATACTATTGTAATGAAATGTTAAGCACTTGACTGATATTTTCAAACAAGTCAAAGGGGGATTCCACAATTTCTGGCAGTTACAAACTTTACCAACTTTGAAAGTTGCAAGCCTACTAAGTAACAGATGGTAACACACATGTTTACTAATACAGAACTAAAAGTATCCACTTCTTAGGATAAAACAAAAATCTTCAGGACTGTATTAAATCCACAGTTTCATTTTGGACAACAGCAACTAATAACAACCAGCATTTACCTAGCCCTTAAAAATACAGTATCACTTCTACTGCATAAAGCTTTAGGAATTAGTTTTCCTTCAGCATCTGATACATTAAAATAGAGTATCAGTATCCAGCTACTGGATTAGGATATGGAGACACATGGTTAAAACCAGAACTTCTGAACAGGAACATACAGCCCAAAATCTGAGTAAGAAAATATGGTTATAATTCACATGTGATTTATCATTTGTCACCTTGTGATTGTTTCCATCTAAAAGGCTGAAAATAATATATGAAATCCCACTTCACTATGCACCCAGAACTGTCACCAGCCATTTCACATAAATGTTATAATAAAATAGGCATGAATGCTTCCAGTGCAAACAACAAATAAGGAGCAATACTATATTATCCAAAAAAAAAAAAAATCAAAATACGTCTTCCTCAGAAGATGGACAACTATTAGTAACATTGTTGACTCCTGTTTCTTCCCTGTTCATTTCTGAATTTCAGCCTAATCTTTTCTTTTAACACAAAAGCTAAAGTGAAACAATACTTGGCAGAAAACAATCTTATTGTCTGAATATATCTATTTTACATTCAATTTTGCTAAAGAGAATCAAACGTTATCAACAATACCTACCAAGGTGTTCTTGATAGATCTATTATTAGCTGTTATTTCTTACAAACCAATTCATCACAGCTAATGGTTTTGAGCTTATTCCTGAGTGATAGTCCACATTGTAATAAACAAACACTTACTGGCCCTCTCAAATCAATTAGTTCTTGTCTCATCTGGGACACAAGAGCTTCTTTAGCCATCAGAGCACGGTGCAGCCTCTCATTGAATTCAATCAGTTCTCCATGCATTTCAGCTACCTGAAAAACAAAGCCAAGAGATAAAAGTCTTCTAAACTGAAAAATAATAAAGATACTATGTAATTTTACATGTATATCAACTATTATTTATATTTTTAATTTTACCATATTCTCTAAGTAGTATATCTCATTGCTAATGCATTAGTTTGAACTGACCATTAAGAACAGACATTCATTTTTGTTAAAATAATTCTGGTTCACGCCTTGAAATGTAGGTTTTGATATTGAATTCAATAGCACAAAATAAAATTTTATGTTCAATTCCATTCCCATCAGAGGTGGTCCTATGGCAACTGGCTCTAATAAAACACTTAACTTCTGCTCTCAGATAAACTCTTCAATGAACACAGCACTCAAGAGTTGCAAACTAATCACAATATTTTGGACTGGGAACAACGCATTAAACTGCAACAAACTTTGTCAATGGTTCACTAATAAAACATTCAGTGCTCTTGGAGTTTTAATTGGATTGGACCTAGAATTCCACTCACCCCAGGCAAACCTGTGAGGAGTCAAAGGTGCATAAATACCACAGTTATGCTGTGGCACAAGTTGTCGTGCCCAGGTAAATAGCATGGCCTCCATGGCCTCTTCAGACACAAAGTTTAGCTATGTCTGGCCTCTCTGTTTTTGAGTCAAAGCATCAAGAAACCACCAATTGCTGCAGGATGTTTATGAAAGTGAACAGGGCTGGATGAATGACAAGGATGAAAAGTATACTAGTTTAGAGAGCAAACTATGTTTAAGTTGTTTCCCTGCCAAAAGAAGCAGAAAACAATAAAACGCAAATCAAGGTTAAAGATGATACTGAGCTCCTGAACTTTTCTTACACAGAAGTGAAAGCCTACAGCTTAAAGGGGAAGGACTCCGAAAGGACAAAGGCTCCCAAATAGCAAAGGTCTAAATAGTAGCAGTAGAGAACGTGATGGGAAACGAGCAGCAATGGAGCAAGGCTAAAAGAAACTTAAATCTGCATTCAGCACTATTTTTAGCTCGTATCAGAACCATCAGAGTATAAAATTGAATTAAAGTTTCAATTATGATGGATGACACACATCAGCATATAATATACCTGACAAGGGAGTTGTCTTGAACCGGTAATGCTACTTGTAGCCTTAGAGCAAAGAAATTTGAGTCAAAAACGGGTTTGTAGAATTACTTTCAAAGGAAAAGAAAGGCTCTTGAGAAAATCACACTGGTAGAAATTTTCAAGTAAATCCTCTCTGTATGACTCTTGTATTAAAGAAGAGGAATACTGATGAGGGCCCCTGTCAAAGATGAAGCACCAGCTGAGCAGACCTAGGCAGGAAATGCCTCCTCATACAGCCATCCAAAGCTAGGAGAACAGCTGAGACAATGGAGTAACATTATGAAAGCACAGATGAATAAGACAAGTATCAACCCACCACCCTCAACAATAGCATAGTGACTTGGACTACTGTCAATCTCCTAAGAGTTCATTTCCCTTCTGGAAGCAGTTCACCACTACCCATGAATTTCATGCTTTCCTTTTCTTAAATTATAACTCAGCTTTCTCCCTCTTCCCCAGGGAAGTTCCCAAAGATAAAGCAGTTTAATTAAATTGTTTAATTTAGTGCTTGCGTTTAATTTAGTGCTTTGTTTCAGAAAACGTGTATCACTCACATAATCAAAGCAAACAGAAAAAACAGCTTCAGTTTGACAAGGCAGGAGGAGCTGACATCACTGAATAAAAATAAAAAATAAAATATACCTGAGTGTTTTTCAATTTCTTTTTATATTATAGGGAGCCCTTCAAATCCAGTCATTCATCAGTGTGGCATATATGCACAAAGAGCTAAACTAAGCCCAGATATGATTTGCCTAGACTGATCTCTCATTAATTCTGAATTTGCAAACTATTCTGAATTGCTCAGCAAATTACAAACTAAAGCCCAGTAACAGTAATCGAACTAACAACAAACTTGTCTTGTAATGGGACTATCAGGAAGTACAAAAGCTGAAGACTTCACAGAGTGGTTATTTAAACCCAAACAGGCAACCATTTTTGTTTGTTTGCCTGGTTATATAAGCTCTTTTAGATTAATATTGATGCTTTATCTTACACATCACAATATAAGAAGCTTGCAACATGTCTGAGTTACCATTTAGCTTCACTCCTCACTTTTCAATGTGCAAAGGTTTAATACAGTATTAATATAGTTTCAGCAATCAAAAATTTTTATTATCATTATTATTTATAGTGTACTAAAGCAGCCTTAATGTCATGGTTTTGGTTTTGTTCTAGTCAAGCATTCCTCTTGCACTTAATGCCATTTGAAATATTAACTTTCCAGCCTCATCATTAGACTCTTTTTTGGCTCCTCCTGATAAAAATCTGAACACTTCTGTGTTATCAATTAATGACCCTGTATTCAAACACTTTTGTTTTGAAAAAACAAAAGGTACTTAAATCCACATGAAATTCTGCATTACAACTAATGTAGCAGGTGCCACTTAGTAAGCAGTTTTGCCTCATAAATTGCAAATATTTATGCACCAAACAAAATTATCAACTTTGCCAGTTAAAGTCATTAATTCTGGATAAATTACTTACCATACTAGCTTAACCACTCATTCCAAATCAAAGTGTATGGTATATTATTTAAGAATCTCCTACACATCTACCTGATTAAGGTTAATATTAGCAGCTAATTTTAATTACAGAGAGCCTAAGCTAAAAAGCAGAACTTCCTTGTATTTTACATAGGAAAACAAGCAGTATGCTCCTAATTGCAAATACACAGAGAAAAAACAACTGATAGCTGTTTGATTGGTTATCAAAACCAATTATACAAATTTATGAATGGATGTAAAACTCAGTAGTTTACATATTTGACATCATATTTGATTTTTCACTGCCTGTGTCTATCAGAAGAACAAAATCCAAACTCTTTGCTGTCATATTTGACTCTCCCTCTATTTCAAGGATGTCCTTGAAATCACTTTCTGCTTGCAGGCTCTATTAACAAATAAATTCAACGGCTCTCTCAAAACACTGGAAATAATAAAAACATATCTAAGTGTCTTTAGCAAACTTAAATAATAAAAAAGAAAATTTAACAAAAATTAAAATGGAAAATCACTTGTTATATATTATCAAAAGGAAAAATGGGTGAATATATTACTTGTGAAAATAATTTTTATTAGTAATTAAGTTACTTCAATACTTTTTCTTGTCAAAGAGAAATGTATTACTATTACAGAATACCAAAAGGAATAATGAGACATACTTCTGAGTAACAATACTAATTGAGGCTCCTCTAATTTCTCCTGCATCAAGGTCTGTTAAAAACAATTAAGAGGTCTCCTTATAATTGTATCTTTCAGTTACAGTTTATGTTATCACATCTGCCTCTGTTCATTCCATGCCGAACCTTAAGCAATCATTTTCACTACTGGGGATTCAATCATCTTCACAGTTGTTTTTGTCTATGACAGTATATTTAAAGTAGAAAAATAAAATTCAAATTAGCTATGTTTGCCTTGACCAGATACCATTCTGATTTGGGCCTGGTCATATCAGAAAGCACACTTAGAGCTCCAGTCCTTATCCTGAAGGGGAAGCGCGACCAGCCTAACAGATGTAGACTCCACACTGACAGAACTCTAAAGACCTGTTGTCAAAAGAAAATCTAAGTCTACTCCTTCTGCAGCTGCGCCCTCCAGCACCACCACCCTTAACAACAGTCTCCAGAGAAATGACAAAGGTAAATACCAGCTCATGTTCCACAGCAAAGGACCAAGTCCTTAACTGAAAACATACTAGGAATGTTTCACTAAGCATATGAATAATACATTCTTAGAAGGACATGCTTTTAGAGAAACAGAAATTTAAGAACTTGCAACAAGAAAAAAATTAAAAGTATTTTTTTTTAAAAAGGGTGTTTTAAAAGGGTGGGTTTTTTAAAAGGTGGAACTCAAATTTGTAAAAATGCATTTTACAGCTAAAATGCATAAAAGTTTTTGCATGACCCACATCTGAATTAATGACTTCTTGTCAGGCATAGGCATATTTTGTCCCCAATTGTCACAAAATGCAAACCAACATATTTCTCAAGAAACTAAACAGAACTGGAAGTGGCTTCCTTTTGCTCTCAGTGGAAACATAGGTGTACTTTACTTTTCCCATGGCAAGATGCCCTTTGTCAAAAAATCAAGATTCTTCTACATTTTTTTCCACAGAAATAAAACCAAAGGTCTTAAAAACCCAGGAGGCACTCTACTAAATATTACTAGTTCCATTTTTCTACAAGAGAAAAAAAGTAAAACTCAGAAGGATAGATAGTTCAGATAAATCTATTGATATAGCCGTGAAATCCTTAGTCATTGCGTTCTTTTTCAAAGCTTCTGTTTTATATTCTTGATATTTCCATCTGCAAGTAAGTTATTTGGTCCAAGGAAAACTGAAAGATCCATTTAAGAACAGGATTGGGTTTTGGTTTGGTTCAGGTTCTTTCTTTGTTTTGTGCTGTTTTTTGTTGTGTTTGTTTGCAGGTTTGTTTGTTCACTATAGCTACACAATGTAAGCACAAGTCACAATCCATCAAAATCAACAAGGAGCAAGTCAGCTGTAGCTTTCAACTCAATATACACTGGGAACCGTGCACATGAGGTGAGCTGCACACGAATGCTTGCAATGTTTCTGTCTTGGTCAGTTGTGTACAGTACCACCAGTGTTTACCGAGATTAATCCTGACATGCTACTCTGGCAAGACCTGTCCCTGCCCTGGGAAAATGAAAGTAACTAACAAAAGCAAAATCAGATACACAGCATGATGAGTTTAGTAAGTTTTAATAAGAGATAATAACCACCATGTCTCTAGTTGCTGCATCCTTCCACGTATCCTCATAGCAGAAGCCAAAGCCCAAGAAAGATCTAAACAACAGCGGCAATCTAACCAAACCTCTAAACAACATCACTACTATACCTAGACATCCCATCACTATTTCCATAGATCCTTTTAACTTCTCATTTCACACCTGGAGGGAAGTTTCACCTCATCTACTGTGCTGAGATAGCTATTCTCAACTGCAACTCATTATTCTTTTACTAGGATTATCTTCATAAGGTTAACACAGAATACTTCAAAAGTACAACCAGCATTCCTAAGGACAATCAGACATAAGCAATTAAGTACTTCAATGACTCATGCATACCAATTGGTGAGCTCAGATGACTGGACAACATATGGATCCAGTATTTATTAATGACTGTGGAACCATAAAAGCATAACAGAAATGCTTCTTATCTTGCTCATCAGTTTTGTTTTCCTGCATATGCTACATATGGATCCCACGATAAAAAGACTTCTCACACCACCAGCCACACCACTGGGACCCCAGCAGTCCCTCCTGGGAGAGGGCTGCTTCAAGTCACAGCAATCTGTGGTTTCACTATTCCACAGATACTCATTTGCTGTCACCTATACCATTGCTAGTAACCTTTTGATCTTAAGCTGCTAACCTTCTTTTTTTCCTTTAAATCATGAGAGATTAACATAGTTACATAACATATTCAGCAGTTCTTGCCATTCTCAGATGCAGCTTGGCATTTGCTTTGTCCAGGGGTTTACAATAAGGAAATCTTCAGGAGCGATGACAAAATATTACTGCTCTTCACGTTCATTCATTTCCACCTACTCTGTGTGTAGGACTGTCAATCAGATGAGGAAAGTGATCTGAATAAAAATATTTAAAATATTTTTAAGTCAAAACAGGTTCTTGGACCAGTTTGCACCATGGACATAAAAACTACTGTTGCGTTACAACCGTGGGGTAGGTGCCCTGTGATACAGAAGCAGGATTCAAGCAATAGATGGGCTTCTTAAATTAACAGTGCTGCCAAAAATGCACCATAAACTATAGCAAGTGTTCAACCTGAAGAACTTTGTTCATGTTTCCCCCAAGTAAGTGATTAGATGTAACAAAAGATACTACCTCTTCCTGAAATCTTGCCTTGATAACAGTTACCCGTGACAGTTAAAATACAGTGGGGAAGATAAGAAATAGCCATGGCTCACCACAAATGCCATACTACTTTGTCCTTGTATAACTTGCAGAAGAGACAACTCGACACCACAGTTATTTACCCTTAACTGGATATAAACAGCAGTGACTTAGAAATTAGTTTGTCTGCAATGAAAATTTAAAAACCAGACCAGTGCACACATCAACAAACAGATCGCTGATTAAGTGCATGGTGATTTTTGTCTCAGAAAGGAAACTGTTCATCTTACTCAGCCAGGACTAGTCTATCAATGAGAGAGATGCTACAGTCATCATTCAGAACTATGTGTTATATTTCAAGAGCTGCACAAACAATACTTCTTGCCAGTTCACTTCTAGTACAACTGCACTAAGACTGCACTCTGCACCCCTAGTGGGAACAGCTTATCCAAATTATTTTCTTTTTTCTCCTTTGGACATAAATTCTTACTGAGAAAATAAATATACAGTTCTATAAAAGCATATATCAAAATTCCTATGGAATAAGACAAATACTTTTAAGAACCACAAAAGTGTATCCTTGTGCCAAAGTGCACTGGCCAGATGAAATTGCATCTCAATCTATTTCAGTAATAGTTTAACTGACAAAAACTAGAGAGAGATTTGTGATTCCACAGAAAAGTGCTGACCAATTTCCTAATTTAAGATATGTTTGAAGTCATTATGGAAAACACAACTAGCATTTAAAATCAAGGCTGCATATCATGCTAAGATCTTTAAATAAGAAAATAAAATAACAGATTCCAAAAATATCACTGTCCACTGATGTCATTTGCCAGCTGAATGAAATCTCATTGAATGCAAGTAACACTACATCAATAAAGAGGCCATCAATAAATAATATGACTTACAGAAGAGATAACACTTGCACTGTTTATTCAATGCCAACAAGAGACAAAGATTTTGTTTGTTTCACAAAGGGCTATTTTTCAATTCTCTCCTATGAGAAAATCTTAAATCTAAACAAAAAAGTGCTATTATTTAATAACCATATTTGTAGGCATTTTAATATCTAGGAGGAAAAATATCCATGCCTTTACAAAATTCTGTCAAAGAAAGTCAAACTTATCTTCATTGATTTCAAATCAAATGGGTCATGCAGTTCACAAAATGGTGCTTAGAGAAGTTTTCAACTAACTTATTGAATATTTCAAAGTTTATTTCTTAAAGAAAGGTTTCTTCTTATTCTCGTCTTAGAATGTCATCAACGGGTAAGAGCACATACTGGTGCTCCTTCGTACACTGAAAAGTTCTAGGTTTACCAAAGGTATGTGGAAGCACTTGGGGATCAAAAGTAATAAAAGAAGTTATCAAAATGATTTTTAGAAGAAAAGCATGAGAAAAAAATTGACAAGCAGTCAGATAACAATTCATCACAGTCAGAGCTGGGTTTTTTATGTTGCTCTATGGCTGCCACGGCCTTTCCATATAATCATCTCATGTTAAAGTAGCACTTTACATAGACATTACCAAAATTGCTCTATCATCTAAATTCCCTACTTCAGGATCTCAATTCCAGACATAATAAAGAAATTCATTCCAGTATACCTGTTGCGTTAAACTGAGAGATGATTCTACAAAGATGATGAAACTTTTTGGCAAAGCTTTTAGTGATTTACAGTACCTTCCCTGACCACATTACTCACTGTGTGAGGAGAGCTTTGGTAACAAAAAACAAACCAAAAAAGCTCTCATATTGCACCGTGAACAAAGTCATATTCCCGTATTTGTAAATTGTGCAAGATTTTAAAACTTTCCTTAATTATATAGTAGCATACTACTATAAATTTTAAAGAAAAAATAAATCTGAGCAAAATTAACTTACAATATATTTCCAGATTTTTTGAGGCTGAAAGGCTATCTTTGGAACTTCCATTTGCTAACAAGTCCAGGAAGTGCAAATAACCTCAAAGAAAATTACACAGCAGCTTTTCACATGATACTATACTATACTATTTCCTTACTCCATTACCAAAAAAGAACAGAAAAATCATCAAAAGGTCAAATGTTTAAAATTATTTTAAAAGCCACCTATGCAACTACAGTGATACATGCCATAATCTGTTCTTTGTAATTGCTGGCTCAGAAAAACCCTCAATACACAGCCTGAAGCTGTTTGAGCACTTTCAAATGAAATGGTGGAGATTAAAGTTAAAAACTGAGAAGTCAGCCCGAGTAAAAAATCTGCAGCATGTTTTCAATGCCTCAAGATGCAACGGACCAATGAATTTCTTCTTCAACAAGAAAGAATAGGTGGTGTGAAAACTCACAAAGTGAAACCTTCCAGAACGCTGAAAGCTTGGCTCAATAGCCAGAATTACCTTTTGTAGATACTGTTCCAAATGTTTCAGCAATTCAGCTTCTCCAAAGAGCTGCATAATTTTTCAGGAATTTAAAAAACACTAAACTTAACCTTTCTGACATGTTAAATCTCATTAATATCTAATATTCAGAAACAAACTCTCAGCTCTAATCTACTGGGTGTACTTATTCAAAGTGATTCACATCTTGAGTTCACATGATCATATATGCCCTTCCATGTCAGAAAAGGTTTCCCAGCCTCACATACCAAATGCTCACAGATCAATTTGTTAGGCATAAAAATACAACAGTCCACCCAGCACATAAGAGGTTACATCTGTGAGCTTTAGGAAAAGGTAGAAGAGTATTTTTAAGCTCATTAAAAGGCAAAATGCGGGTTTCTACGGAACTTTAAAAGCTGAGGAATTCCTAGTTAATTTATGTAGAAAAATTACAACTCCTAGAAAACTTTCTGGTACAGGCTTCTACAAGGAGAGCCTTAGAGAGCTGGAAAGGAATTTTTCTTTTTAAACTGTTTGGTGTGACTCCAACATTCCTGTAAGAATGAGTGTTTCTGCAGAACAATAAGGGATTAACAGATTGTGATCAAAGTTTCAGTCCATCAGAAGTCTGTTACTCCAGCAGAGGAGCTAGTCTTGGGTCTAGTCTCTGCAGGATAAAGTCCACCACTAAAATTCCTCTTAAACAGAGTACAAAATTATCAAAGGCTAAAACTGCAAAGAAAGTTGAAGTCATGTTCTCTCTAACTAGGTATGTTTACTAGTTCATTACTAATGATGCTTTCAAAATTGAAGATTTTACCTCTGTCCTTAATTAAGATATTCTTTTGATAGGTACGGAACTGAGGAAAGGAGTCAGAAAAACCCAGCCAAAGGTATGCAGTAGGGAGAGAATTAGTTTCACATGGCCCTGTGAGAAAAGGATAACCAAGTATGGATGTTTTAGACCTGTATTAATCTCTTTGATGCATGACCTGCATTTTTAGTCATTTCAAGTTAATCAGTTAATACGAGTATCCAATTTCAGAGTATTTTGGGCAAAAGATATAGAGAATTGTTTTACTTTTTATAAAAATGTTCATTTAATATTTAACAGTAGATATGGGTATTAGATATTAAATTTCATTACTTTTGTCTGGAAAATCATTTGTATTTAAATTTAGGATGAAACCCTAATCTTTCTTTTTTTCTTCTCTAATGAATTTTACATTAGTCTTAAAAGTGAATCTTCAATTAAGAACTTCTTCTAACATGGTCGTATCAACAGAACTAGTATCTTCCATCATCTGTTTCCACATTGCAGTATTAAATAAGCTAGACGGTAAAGCTACAAAAATTAAACACATTTTGGAAATCAGAAAACTCTAAGAAAGCACAGAAACAGCTACAGATTTCAGTATGTCCTCATTTTAAAGCTCAAATGACAAAACAGCAACACCTCTAATTATGTACTGTCGCCTATACAATACCTCAAAATATTGTCCATGATGCTTTCAACTTCATCACCACGAGTTATAACCTTAAAGAACTTTTTTATTTATTAAATTCTTCATTTTAACATCAAAAGCATAAATGTGGTACCCTAGCTAGGAAGATTACTTTTAACTATCTAAATTGCTTTAAATATGCTTTGAAGTTTATGTCAGTGCGGGCGGCACGGAGCTGCACGGAGTCCCCAGGCAGCTGCAAAGGAGGAACTTTATTTACACAAACCCGGCCTTTTTATGCCCTTGGTCGACCATTAGCTTACATACTTTTTAGGCACAACAAGCCCACTTTAACCAACCACCCAACAGCCCGGTGCAAACACCCAGCATGCCTCAGCTCCTCTGTTGTAGCTGAGTCCCTCTCCAGAGCCCTTCTCCGCTTAGCCTGAGTCACAGGCCGGAGCCGTGCTGTTACCAGGCCTGCCCTGACAGAGCTGCACCTACCGGCTATGGAAGTTGAATGATCAAATCTGTATTTTAATCACAGAAGCCTGAAAATGAAATCTTTCCTTTTTTACTTTTTAAAGCAAAAATCAGACTTTTCTTTTATACCAATAGGGAAAAAAAATAACCAAGCAAAGAAGTATTTACAACCTCAAAAGTTACATTACAGTTGTGATTCTGTAAAATTTGTGCAGTACAAACTTTACCTCAATCAATTTCCTCTCGTAAGAGCTCGCCAGTTCCTCATTGTTTTCTACTTGCTTTTGCTCTGGAATAGTAAATTCACCATCAGTGCTCCAAATGTTTGGCAGAACTGAAACAAAGAGATACTTTAAATGAAAACGTTAACCTACATAAACATCTAAAGAAACCTGTTTAGAAGTAATAGCTCTAAAAGAAAGCTATTCAAAGTATCAAAACAGAATGTAATTAATATTAAACAGTACTACAAATACTAAAATGAAAATTCTGCAGGAAGCTTTCTTGTGAGCAATGCTCAGACAGGTACTCTCAACAGAAAAAAAAGTAAACTAAAAGGATTTTCTGTTCTGTGACTACAGCTATCTAACATATAAGTAACTTCAATTCCTACCCAAAGCCTCTGAAAACTAAGTCTATGCTTCTCTTTTAAGTCTTTTTTCTACTTCTCTTTCAAAATATCATTCCATATTGCTTGCACAGACTACTCACATATCATAGAAATTACAGAAAACAGGGCTGAGAATGGACATTTCAGACCATTCTAGTATTTCATGGTTTTGCATAGAGCAGAATCAGCTGTAGTTATTTCATTCCTGACAGTTAATTCTCCAATTTATTCCTAGAAACCTCAGATAATGGAGATGTTACGCTTCCCTGCACAATCTATTTAAATTCAAAAATTCTTCTCAGAAAGGTTTTCTTGATAGCTAATCAAACTTCCTTCACCTGTCATTTAAATCCATGACTTCTTTTCTTATCTACAGTGAATGAAAACTAGTTTATTCTATTCTTGCTCCTAGCTATCATTTATGTATTTGATGATCACTTTTAGGCCTATTCTAAGTCTCCTCTTCTCCAAGTTACACTAGTTCAGCTTTTCCTCACAGATCATGAATTACTAAAACAAAAACAAAAAAAAACAACTCACCCACCCAACAGGTTAGAACACAAAGTAAACAAACTCTAATAAATGAGAGGTTTAACGACTGCTTTCACCTTTTTTCAAAATCTGAACTATATATATAGCCACTATAAGGTAGATATAACCACCTTATCGCAGCTGTATATACAGTTTAGAGATAAAAGACACCACAATTCATCTGATTAAATACTCAAACCTGGAAACTGATTTTTGCTTTGAGGAAGAATATATACATTCAGAAGATTATTATTATTTTCAGTGGATTTTGAAAGCTATTTTAAGGGCTATTTCTTGTAAATCTTGCTTGCATTCTTCAACCAGAAACTTAAGCACTTTCATATGCAAATATGTAGGTTTGAAAAACAGTACACACACAACTCCTGCAATAGCTGAGAAATCAGGACGCCCATTTATTAAATTTTAATTTAATTTAAATTTTAAGAATAAATTTATTTAAATACCAATATCAAACTGCTCGGTCTATCATCGTGATCACTCATTTTGAAAGCTGGTATGATATTGCTGACTGCTGTTTTGGGTTTGTTAAGTTATTGCAAGGCGAAGCATTATGCTGAGTCTCAGTTACTATCTTAGGAAGCTATTAAAAAGCCATACTTAATAGCATCCGATCTGATTATTATAGAAAGCATAAATTCTTCTCTACTTATATTCATAAAAATAACAGCAGAAGACAAATTTATTTTGACTCTTTCAAAATAGTTTCACAGAAAGTCTGAATACACGGAGTTCTAAAATCTACAGTACATTTAAGAGCTTTGATGCTATTTAGAAGAAAACTAACACCCGTTGAAATTTCTCCTTATGATAACATAGGAAGGCAGTGAAATCAGTTGTATGCAACAGTTTATGCCTATCTGATGAAGATGATTTCCTAACATTACAGCAAAGAGAATGGCTGGGACTTCTCTAAGTTTAAACAGATCAGAACTCCATGTCACTGTCATAGAAACAGTGGTTTCTTCATCCTATTTTCTTAAAAGAAAGGTCACAATCTCTGAATGCAGTAATAAAACAGGTCTTGTAAATATACTCTGTAATCTCTTTAAGCATGTAAGGTAATTAAGAACAAAATTAATAAGACAAGTTGTTATTGTCATTTGAAGTTCCACCACAACTGGAATTCAACAATTTGCCTTGTTTCATAATGATACATATACTGAAAAGTACAAATTGCTCTTTCTAATAATGCAAATATTCTTAGTTATAAAGGCTCACACCTGAAAACTAAGAATGCCTATGATGGCATACTGCAAGTTAAGTAACCATGGCTGCCATGGTTTCATTTAAATCTGGTGAATGAAAACATTTATTTTTTGTTTCACTCTCCTATTTTGAAGTGTATCTAAACTTTAGTTCTCAGGTGTTATTTACATGCTTAAGTACTTTGAGTCAGAGGTCCCAGAACTACTAAAAATTTCACATAAATCTCCAATGGCAGCAAAGGAAAAAAACACACTTGGTTTTATAAAAATACTACATGTAAAGTTAGAATATAAGAAAAACTATTACAAATAGTGCATGTAGCTGAAATTTATTCTAGTCACTAATGACAAATACTACAGAAAATTACTGTGGATTGATTAAATATCCTTTGAGCATAATGCATACATGTATTCATTTTTAGAAATACTGGTACTGTTCCATCCCCCTTTTTCATCTATAAAATCTGACTATCCTACTCAGTTTCCATTCTTATCACTCACTAATTTACATAATTTTAGCATGGCATAATATAGCTAGCCTAGGAATATTTTTTTTTCTTTTCCTATAATTACACTAATCATGGAAACTGTCAGTATCTAATGAAGCATAATTTCTGCTATTATAAGAAGCTTAAGAGATGTTTTTTGTGAATAATTCTTAATATGAATCACTACACTCTAGCAAAGTCAGAAGTAAGACCGTGTTCTCACTCACAAAAATCCTTTTAAGGATGAATGAAGTTTTTAAACTACAGAAAAGTATAATAACTAGACCTTAAGAACAACATTAATGTAGTATTCATTCATATAGTCACTTATATAACCACAACATTGACAATAAGAGTAACAAAAAAAAAAGAAGGTGCCAAATTCTGAAAAGCCACCTCATCTCTCAAAACACTTTCTATAGTCAGCAGAAATAGAGGTCCCACAACAAAATTATTCCAAATCAAGACTCCAATTCATCCTGTCATGGACATTTTATCACCACTGGCCACTGAAGAAAAACAGGTAACATTGCTGATAACATAACTTGTTGTCTTTCAAATACAAAATCCAGTCATTACAGTCAGAGCAACTTAGCAAAGAAAGTGGCATGTCTGGTCTTCATATTCTAGGGTCTGTTTCAAACAGTTTGCAAAGACTGATCTCTGAAACAATACGAACAGTATAATCTAGAGATACAAGTTTTCTCTCCTCAAAATAATATTTTTACTATCCAGTATCATAACAACTTACAGACTACTTTTTTAAATTAATTTTTTATCTGATAAAACTTTTTCTGCAAAGTTTCCTAGTGGAGAAAACTAAGACCACTTCCTCTACCAGAAAATGCTCTGTAAAATTGATTACAAAAATCTACATCATTATTTTTCTCAAAAAGAAAAGATATCAAATATGTTATTTTCATTTTTCAGAGACATTATTCTATCATGGTTAGAAAAGATGAAAAGCATTTATAATTATCTCTTGCTAACTGCACCTTCATGTAAACAATTTCATTTGTTTTGGCTAAGACTCAGCAAGGAAAGCAAAGATCTCTTGATTGTCTTTCCTCAGCAATAAGTATGCCATCACATAACATTCCTTTTTTTTAAGTATTAATCTGCATTGCAAAACTGTTCACACAACAGCAAACAGCCCAGTTTCTCACAGAAATTCTCACAGAAAATAAAACCTGACATTTTTTCAGGTGCTGATATTTTTCAACAGGCTGAGAACTGATGTCATACTGGCTAGCACTGGAAGTGTGAACCATGTCCCCAGCCAGAGAGATTGGTTTTGGTGACTGAAGTGTTGTTTATGGACCATGGTTTGCACAGGATTGGGTGGCTGATTATCTACCGAAATCCATTCCTGGATCAACTAGACAAAAAAAACAAAAGCAGATTCTTCTCAACTAGAGACATGTCTATTCACTGGTTATTCCTTCACTGTCAGTTTTTATTCAAGCCAAGGAGTCACTTCCGTCACTTGGTTACTGCACCTATTTCTCCAATGAAGTCTGTCTCAATGGTATCATACAGAAAAACAAACCTTGTGCGTGGATTTTAGTTTTATCTCCCCCCATTCCCCCACACCCTTCATTTTATCCTTACCTTCCACTGTTTGACCTTCTCTTCTGAGCATCTGAACAGCTCCCACATACTTCTTAAGTTGCACTTTTAGCACCTCATTTTCTCTGTTGATAAAAAGAACAAAATAAATGAAAATTATTTTCTCATAACAGAAACAAATGTACTATCTTAATAATACGCTTTATCTAAGTTGTGTTATCACTTACACAATAAATAATACATTAGCAGCAGAGTACCAGAAAAACTAGTTTTCTGAGGCCACATAAACAGATGAAGTACATAAAAGTACAAGTATTTAAACCACATATTATCATAGTTCCACCTAACATTAAACACCTTACTTGATATTTGGGGGGAAATAGAATCCTCACCAATTGAATCTTAAGCAAAGTTGACAAGCACAAGAAAACCATGAACATGTTGGAGCACATGCAGAAGGGGGCTACAAAACCGATTAGAGGGCTGGAACCTCTGCTGTGAAGAACGGCGAGAGCACTGGCGTTGTTCAGCATGGAGAAGAGAAGGCTCCAGGGAGACCCTGTTGTGGCTTTGCAGTCCTGAAAGGGGGCCTATAAGAAAGATGGGCCTGTTGTGGTTGGACGAGGTGTGATGGTTTTAAACTAAAAGAGGGGAGTTTTAGATTAGATCTAAGGGAGAAATCTTTTACAATGATGAAACACTAGTATGGCTTTCCCAGAGATGTAGAAGCCTCATCCCTGGAAATGAGTCAGTGTGGATGTGACCCTGAGCAACCTGATCTAGTTAAAGATGTCCCTGCTAACTGCAGGGAGGCTGGACTAGATGACCTGTAAAGGTTCCCTTCCAATCCAAAACATTCTATGATTCTGTCAAATCACATTTCTGAAAATTCAGTTATCTGTCTAAGCCCATTCAGTTAACCAGGTATGACAGAAGTGTTCATACGAAAGAAACATAAGTAAAACATGTTGCAAGAGAATGAATACAGACAACTTTTACTTTTCTTTAAGAAAATATCCAAGAGAGATACATAGGTGCCACAGCTGCAGCACATAACCTCACACACAAGAAACTTGCAACTGGTTAGAGGGAAGAGAGGAGCTGGGGAGCTCAAAACCATGCCAGAGGGACGGTACAAGCTCTAGCAATGATGGAACCCTGCACAGGTAACACATTAGAGAAAGCTGTGAACAGATTATATATAAAAAGGTAGATATTTTATTTATGAGAATTTATTTAAGAATGAGAAATATTCAGAAACATATGTAAATATGTTTGATGGTCCTTATGTTATACATACACACTATATATATATAAAAAAAAATATAAACTCACAAAAGTAAGTTGCTTTTGAAAGCAATGCCAAAATACAAATATATTTATATAAATAATTCATTCATTTAAAAAAAAAGTATGACAGCCAAAAATATTTCTCACAAGAACTATAAATACGTCTGCATGGAAAGAACTATATAGAATTGCAATATATTGAGTTTGAAGGATTCTCATGAAATAATCATGCATCATCTCATTTTTACATTTGAGAATAGACTCAGTGCCTTTGGTCTGTACTGAGACAGCATAAAAAAATTTTTTTTACTATTGTGCATTTCAACTTAAAATTGATACTGAGCTTCAGAAAGACTTTAATTCCCTTAAGGTTTCAGATACAAGATTGAAATTTAAAGCCAGATACTAGAGCCCTGTCATAATTTTCTAATATGCCACTTTATCTTGTTCTTAGTCATCATTATTTGACTTTTTTCTCATTACTGCTATTTAGCTAGATGCCAAAGAGGTCCTGTATTGATACATTAATTTATATAGCTCTTTCTATCAGAGCATGTTTTTTCTCAAATGGCACAGGTCTATGCGCTGTTAAGCTTTATACCACTGGTGATTACTCATGCAGAATGACACAAGACAATTTACTTTGGTTGTTGGATTATAAAACCAGAAAACTGCACATTAAGGACTACATTGAAAAAAATACTAAGGTGTGAAATGCAATAAATCCAAGAAACAGAACTACATTAAATACAGCAGCTTATAAATGCCACACATCTGTAATATTAGGATAAATTCTATTCCAGCTGATGTTTTTTCTAGCAACTGTGGGAATTTTTCCATAGCTCTCTGACTATTCTCCAAAGAAAAGCAGATAAATATATTTCCAGGTTCAAATAAACACTTTGTTTATAAGCTAATGCAGGAAGGATCAAAGTTTTTTAGCAGAGTGTTTTTTATTCTATAGTGCTTTTATCCAATGAAGATGTAATTGAAGTCTGTAGTTACCTTTTTGATTTAGTATTTTCCCTGAAGATAAATGACAATGTTTGAAAAATATGGATATCTACTCTCAGCTATTAACAGTATCTTTGCTTAAAACTACAGGAAAAATACAGTACTAATTACAGTCATGAATCAGTACATCATAATAACTGTTAGCAAAGAGATGAGGAATGTAAGTAGCAAAACTTTAAATGGCAACAAGAATAACTTTTTTCAGTTTTCTAAAATGGAAGATACTACTTCATAAAATTCCTAAAATTCTAAGTATTTCTATTGTCAGACATACTCAAAAATTCACCAGAAACTACTATATGTGTTCACAAATTATATGAACAAACTTAAGGATCTTATCAAACTCCTGTACAGAAAAAGGAAAAACATTCAATAATTTTCTTTCAAGAGTACACATAAGGTCAGGGCTTGTTTATACAGCTGAATTGGCATTACTACTGTAAGGTATGCATTTTGCAAAAGCTATGAAATAAAACATAAATATGAAAGGATTTACTTTTCTATGGCAATATTTTGTGACATTGGTAATACTCATATAAAAACTAAATAATGGGTTACTGAAATTTTCTTTATATATTCATGAATGACACACAGCCACAGAACACAAACTTGCTTGTTATTTATTATCCTTTTTGGAAAACTATTTGGAATGACAAGGAACAATCAATTATATAATAAATGGAAGTTGTCAAAGACTTTCAATTCTCTGCCTAATTTTGAAGCAAAAATAATTACACTTCCTCTCAATTTTGTTATTTGAAAATTAGCATTTTAGGAAACCCCACCCATAAGAAAATTAAAACTACTGTAAGAATGATATTTTTTTTTTTAGCAGCATAAAACAAGTTTGCATTTTGGGAAATATACACCTGACTTCTAGCTATATATCAACAGGATGAATGGAACAGGATAACGAGCCATAAGTTTTCACGTCAAAAGGAGAACAGTGTGGAAGAGAGACACTATTCATATGGAACACAGCAGCTGACCAGCACCCCTGCTGGGACTTCTGCTGTGTTCTTGGTGAAGGTCCAAGGTCCCCTAGATGAAATCTAGCCCATCTTGCTTGTGCTATAACATCCCTTTAAAAATGACCATTACGGGGGAACAAGAGGAGTTGAAGGAGGTTGAAGCACTATAAAGGTACCAAACCACCAAACATGAAACAAATGGTATGAATCTTGAGAACGAGTTGAAATAAACAGTGTACCACAAGAATATGTACAATCTACACACAGAGATTAGGCTAAATGAGTTTCAGAGATGTCTTCCAACCTGAATTATCCTGTGATCCTACTATTAGAAGGTGCAAGATCACAACTAACTGTAAGCATATATACCCTAAATGAAATAAGAAAAATGAGAACTATTACTCACAGAAGTTGAACTATATACAGTATAATGAGATTATAGTATAAAACCAATATCTGAAAAAAACTGTAACAAGGAATAAGGTGATAAACTTAACTGCTTGTCATGAAAAACAAACACCATATGGATGATAAACTGAAAACTATTCCCATGATAGCTTCACAACATAGACCGTGTTCAAACCTAAGTTGTGAAAGGTCTCTCAGTACTTATATCACATCTTAAAAAGACAAAAAAATGGCTTGGGGATAAGAAATATGAGGAAGTTATTTATCTTAGGAAATAACGCATCTCACTATTTTTATAAAATGTTTTTGTAACTTATGATGTCACAAACAAAATAAAAAATCCTTGCATATAGGAATATTCAACTTAGTTTTCACAAGCAGGGACAAGAGATATTTTTTCCTGTCTTTAAGAAGCTGCTTAGGGTAAATGATGCACATTTCAAGACATACAACACATGATTTCACCCATCACTGGAGCGCTACAGCTCTGACTGAAAAAAGAACAATAAAAAATGCCAAATCCAAAAGCAATGTGGATAACACAGACATAGATAGCAGGAGGCAGACTGGGTTACAGAATGTATGGTAAAAAGAAGGTAAATAAAAGTATATGATAAAGTATCATGAAGTACTAAGCCCCAACTTCCCTACGCAGTGCATTACCATCTTCTCTTCCTATCTGTTTCTCTTGCTGCAAAGCCTGTCCTTTGTACAATGTTTTCCTTCAACGTTTCTGAATATAGGCTAAGAATATGCAATCTGAGATTATCCAATTTCACAGTCAACTTTAATAAATGCATCTGCCTCACAAAGGGATGTAATATTACTCCATACAGAAAAAAAGAACCTCAATTAAAAAATTTCATCATTGCCAAGAAGCCATTGGCACAATATGTCCGTGCAATTTGAGAAAGGCTCATTGATGATGAGGGAAAAAAAACAGCTTATAAAATTATACTACAGATTCTATTTAGTTTATTCTATCAGAAGGCTAGGAAATAGGTTGAAACTGCTGCTTTTGAAACAGTATTATAATTGTTATGAAAGAGCTATTCAAAGACTTCACAATAGATTATCACTACTTGAAACTAAAATGACCTCAGAATTTTTCCATCTTTGTAAGAGAATGTAGGGAAGTCAGGAAAATTTCTCTAAGCAAGCTAGCATTTTGTCTAGTAGACTCGTTGGAGAGTCTAGAAGACCACCTGAGTACATCAGTTTTGCAGATATCCAGCAGTAATAATTTCAAAACTGACATGTCACTGAAATTTGTGGTCTCGAAGCTCCCAAAAATGGGGAGATATTTACATCAAATTCTTTACAAGAGTTCTGGGGACAGAAATATTATCTCTCATGATCTGAGCTATATGTGTTCATCAAATTACAATAGTCAGATAGTAACTGAATTATTTTCCTTGCCTTAAGGTGTTCAGAATATTACAATTGAAGAAAATTTTCTACTCCAGTCATGAGATCAATTGTTTTCAGGGTAAACAGTGGGATTTCACTATTACAAAACATCTGAAACTTAATTTCCTCTCACTCACCTAGTGTATGAGGCACTTACAATGCATTTCCAGAATTTTTCTTATTTTTGTTATTTCAACTCTCCAAATTATTGACTAAACCCTTAGTTTAAAATATTATTTTTAAAAATTTACTACTCTTACTATTGCAGCAGCATCACCTACAGTGTACAAAATGAACCAACGAAGAATTCAGAAGAAAAACCTATATTCCAAAATAACTATATGTAGAGTTTCTTATGTGCTAGAAAAGGAGTTGCACTGAATCATTAAAAAAAATGCATCCAAAGTCCAAACTCTCCAGTGACACAAGAATTTGTTGCACCCAAGCAGCTCCCAAAGCTGTTTTTATCATGTGACAAAGTAAACCATCTTTCAGAAGAGCATTCAACACCACATATCCAGTCTCCACAGCAATAAAAGAAATTAAATAAACTTCCTTAACAGGTTAGTCTAAACGAGCATCTCTTTAGATCTTGTTATAAAAGCTCCTTATCTATCCTTTCAAAATGTGTGTGACAAATATCTGATTCACCCATATGTCAGTGTAAATTCTAAAACTGTGGGGGAAGTGAGTCAAAGAAATATGAATATACAATTCGTATAACCTGAAACATGAATATTAAATGATGAAGTATTTGCATTGTCTCAATTGCCCTACATCACATGAATGTCAAACCCACTTGTCCATATCCCTCCCCCCCCAGTGGGCAGTTCAGTTTGATGTGTCATCAAGAGCAGAATTAGTAATATTCTAAATATGTGGGGTTTTTTTAAAGACAGCTTTGTATAAATAATTTTCACATACTAGGTCTGCTAGGCAATAACAGGCTTATAGGAATCTTAGCTGTGGTACTTCATGATTGGCACCAAGCACTCTGTCTGCACATGAAGAAGACAAACACTTCTCTGTGTGATAAGGCACAGATTACTCATCTTAATCAACATTTGGGATAGGTTTGTTCATTACTATACATGTGAATCATCCCCAAGATCTTAGGCATCATGGATTACTCTAGAGCTTATTTAGAATTGCAAGAAGAAAAACCAACTATTCCAGCAGCATGTACCTTCAAAAGTCTATCTTAAGCTAAATCACATTTAGATACGTGGAGGGTTAAAATTATTTTCTTTCAGCATACCTGTGGCACAAAGCCAATATGGAGGCAAGTCACTACTAGGGCCAATGCTGTTTCAGACCATTAATGATCTGGATGTCGGGACAGAATGCACCCTCAGCAAGTTCACAGACAACACAAAACTTGCAGGAAAACTGATACACAGGACTGTTGTGCTGCTATTCAGAGGGACCTGGACAGGCTGGAGAAGTGATTTCAGATGAATCCCCTGAAGTTCAACAAGGGGAAATGCAAAATCCTTCATCTGGGGAGCAGCAGCTCTTGGCACTACTACATATTGTAGACTGGAAAGCAACTCTACAGAGAAGGATGTAGGAGTCCTGCTGGACAACATGCTGACTACAAGACTCCGTATCAGCACTGCAATGCAGCCTTTGTGGCAAAGGGCACCTTGCACCACATCAGGAAGAGCACTGCCAGTGGGTCACTGTCAACAACACTGCTCAGGGCAGCTGTGGAGACTGTCTGTGGAGATGTTCAAAACCTGACTGGAAACGGTCCTGAGCAACCTGTTCCAGCCGACCTGAGAGCTAGGGGGAAGCAGTTGAACCACCTCAGAAATTGGTTCTGCTGATACTGTTTGGCAATAAACGTTGCTTACGATACAGCGCTTGAAGAAGTGGTCAGCCATGAAAACCTGACAACAGGGCAAGAAAACAACACCAGCCCAAAGAAAACAAAGTTGTGCTCAATAATCAGATAGAAGGAAGACAGACCACATGGAAAAGTCAGCGAAGAGGATGTAGCATCCATTCTTTCCTGCTTACACAGAGGAGGCTACATACAGAAGGGTATCTGTGTCAGCAGCAGCTGACACTGATGTATTTCATGAAAGCAACAAATAAATTGAAAGCAATAAAGGCACAAATATTCCTATTTGATTTAACTAACACTAGGACCACTCAGCACAATTTCTACTAACTCAAGTAAGAACTTGCTGGGAGGAGAGAGCTCCTCATACTAATCTCAGTGTGGAGCTATGTAAGTCATCTACCAGAGGAAATAGTGTGGACTAATATTAAAATTAAATTGTCTCCAAAACATGTACTCACTGGCTCCAGACCTGAAAGCTAGAAACCCAACCATCTAGCTGGTATTTAAAGTAAATAAATAAGTAGGTAAGTTTACACATGCACCAAAGCACCCACTTCCACTAGTAGAATGAGCATTTCATTATTCTAGTATCAGCTTTGAGATCTATAAAATATTGTCTGCAGACAGTGCTAGGTAATTTAACAACACTAAGAATATCATATATCCTCATGATAAAACCAGGACTTTGATACTGTAATTTGCTCCAGACACACAGACACCATAAATTTAAAAAAAAAAAAAGTAGGGGAGGGGTTAGAACTATTTTGAATAGATACTTGAGGAGAGAAAAGTCTTCTTAAATTTACCTTACGCATACATCCTTTGTATCTAGTCTTATTTTCTTTGTATCTAGTCTTATTATCTGTCACTATTTTCATGGCTTCTGTTTCTTAAAACTAGTCCAATTACTTTTTTAAATTAAAATTAAAGTTGTCAAGTTCAGTGCACTAATATTCTTTCTTCTGCAGCTGTAACAGTGGTTTTACTAATATTTTAAACTCAGTAACTGTTAACACATAACAAAACAAAAACCATCAAACCCACTAAATTTGTCAGAAAATCGTTTGAATCCCACTTCAATTCAACTACAGTCCTTGGGATTTTTAGTCCTAAGTCACTTTATGTTTTTCTGAAAACTAAACTACTTGAAAATTATTTTTTCTTGTCTCCTTAATTTTTTATTCCCTTCCACTGCTGTTGGTGGTGGACAGTAACGGCTGTTACTTTTTGTGACACTTTCAGCACTTCTTACCTTGCCAAGGCTTGGACTTTCGTGGCATGTCGTTCTTCCTGTTCTGCCACTTTCCTTCTCCAGTTGTCCATTTCTTGTCTTAGTGCTGCAGAATGCTCCATCTCTCCATCAAGCAGAATTCTCAGAGATCTGGAAGAGGGCAGCAGTCTCTGTCAGAACACTGCAAACACTACCTAGTAATTAGAGGATATTCTACAAATCACAGAGCAGGTTGCCTGAATGATACCATTAACATCATCCTAAAATTTAATTATTGAACGCAATAAATTCACTTTATCTGATTACAAAAAGATACAAAAAGCTACAAGGAAAAAGGACCTGATCAAAGCAGCTGTGAGTGCTCACTATTAATTTTTTTTGTTACAATCTTATCAACGTGTCCAAAGCACAACCTATTATTGTACCTGCTGTACCACCATGTAGAAAAATTTATTAAAGAAAACGGCTTATAACCAGTCTGTTTTCCGTGCTTCAGTGCAAGACATTACATCTCAGGAATAATCATAAACAATATATTTACTAGCAAGAGCAGGAGACAGGGAGGGGTCTTGTCTGTTCTGAGAAAACTACCATAGACCTTTATGTAAAACCCTTGATGAGATAGCAAAGGTCAGCATAAAGCATAATGGTAAAACTCAAAGCATCCTGGTCCTGCAAAAACAAGCAAAGCTGAACAGGGCAATAACTTGCAAATATGGGAGTGGGTAGGACAAGAGGCAGGAAAATGGGAGCAGTCGGTGGTCTCAACACTGAAAAGAGAAACCAAATTAAAGGATCTATAGAAATATGCAAATTACTAAAATAGCCCCACTACAGCGTAACAACAGTATGTCCTGAACACATTTATATTTTCATTCATCTAATGATATGGCTCAATAGAGTAAATAAATACAAAGTAGGTTTGATAGTATTTTAAAAAAGAGAATTACCATTTTTACATTTTACATCATCATTTTGCCCCAGGTGAACATAAAGACACTCACAAATGACAGCCACTTTCAGTGGTTAACACTGTCAGCCATTCACCACCACTTCTGCACCAGAAGAGGAAAAAAGGAAATATTCTGAATATTTGTACAAGGACAAACTTTTTACTTATTTGGAAAGCTAGAGATCTTAAGAATCTTTTGGCTATAAGGTTTAGTTTTGAAAAAAATACAACTGGCAGAAGCTCTCAAGATACAAAGATTTATATGTGATTCAAATTCAGAGGAAAAAGTTGACCTGCAAATGTTACTCTTCAATATCAACAGTTGAAAGTTGAAGCATTAAGCTTACCTTTCACAGAAAAATATATGCATCAAAAGATTACACAAAATTTATGCATGGCTGTACACAAAGGACAGTTGGTATTAGAGAACAGAATGGAGTTTTTTAATTATAGTGCCTCTAAACTAGAAAAATAAAACTACCTATTCTGTTCTTCCAGTTCATCCTTTCTATTCATCATGGCCACAATAGCTTGACGGAGTTCATCTAAAAAGAAAGAACAAAAAAAGATTAATTTCTGTGTGTATTTCAGCTCATTTCAGAACTAAAAGTCATGTACATAGTGGTCCTAATTCAGCAACACCCTGAAAATTACAGCAGCCTCATTTACTGTTCAGCAAAACACAACAAAATGCTCTTAATCTCATCGCTAATTTGAGCAATCTTTCAAAAATGGTATTGTCTAACACAGCAGCAGCACCATTTATCAAATCAAATTAGTCTGCATCTGGCTTTAATACAACACTTACAAGTTTGCCTGTGGCTGCAGCTGTTTTGTTTTCATTGCAGATGTATGGGACAATGCACCTTTTTACTATGTGCATATTAACAGGATACACTGTTACTTGTTCAACTTCAAATTGCTTTATTTTTCCCTTGTTATAAATTCTGATACAGGAAATAGAACTATTACAGTGAGACCAGAGCAGAGAAAACGTCATTGTTTTTTCCACGGCATTTCTCCTCAAGCTCAGGCTTAAAGACTCTCTTAAAGATAATGGGATTTCTGAATCTTGCAACTTCCTATAAAAGCCTTTTTATATCCTATAAATACTTTAAAAATACTTTTTGTCATTACACCAGGAATAAAAAATTTAAAAAACAAATTATTACAGAATTTTAGAATTTCTAAAGTCTCCTTTAGGATTAGGCTTAACAGTGATACCAGCGTAGCCAAATACTATACAGAAAAGTATCAGCTGCCCCACCTTCAGTCCTTCTGGTATTACAGAGGTCTTACCATATAACTGCACAGCTGCATTATTACTACTTACTATAAATTTACAGAAAGATATTAGGACTTTATCATCCAATCTAAAATAGATTCTGACTTCCAGATCTTGCATGAATATGCGAAATACAGAAGATCTTCAAAGATTTAAATCACTGGGACAGACACGTGCTAAACTGGGATTTTTTTTTTTTTTTTTTTAAATCAATAATTTCAGGTATCTTACTTCTATGAGAGCTTCTGCAGGGATGCATTTATATCATGACATCCTCTCAAAAGTTAAATGAAATGCTGCTATTTTTATACATAATAAATGAGCCAATTCTGTTTCACAAGTACTCAGAGCAGATGTCAGCAATTTTTTTTTTTTTGTTTTTACTGAAAACATAGTAGCAAACTGGTATTACTTAGTTTCCTCAAGTAAGCAAAGCCATTGGACACCTTTTTTCCCCCCTTTACATTCAGTTCACCAATTTACCCATACCTTTCTCAGTGTTATCTATAGTTACAGAAATTTTTGTCCATTAAAAAAAAATACTTAACATTGTCCTCCGGACCACACTAAACCTGCCAAACACTAGTGGACAAAACCTGAAAGTTTTTACTGTGTCAATCAAATGTATCAGTCAGTACAGACCCACAATCCCATCCTGGCATTGGAAACCCACTGGCCAACCCCCCCTTTGCAGGTTTCGGCAGGGTCCTCATATCACTTGAAATCAGCCAATCTAATTTCTTCATACCAGATTTTTTTTCCAAAATATTTCTGCTTCTTTGGCTATGGAGAAAGTAGGCTATGATTTTCCTACCCGTTCCACATTACAGCTTGTGAACTAATTGACATTAGCAAGAAACATTTCAGTAGGTCATTAGAGAGATTTTGCACTCCATTAATTCAGCACAGAAAGAATAATTATTTTTCTACAGTAACTTAGCATCTTTATATGAGTTCTCTATACAGTTATAAAAAAAAAAAATCCAAACCTTGTAGAAATGCCAAAAGTGATATTTGTGGGTATTAAATACTAATGCATATTTAAAAATATTTTTTTTAATGTGGAGAGTTCTGCTTTCTCCCCTGATAATATTAACTCACACTCAAAACCAAAGCTGTGATTACACGGCTACTTCCATCAGTGTTTCCAAAGCTGTGCTTTCAGCAAAAAGGACAATCCAGCTTGCCTTGCCCAGCATCACTGCCACCTCCCTTGTTCTGGCACTGGTGTTTAGACACACACAGTGTCCTAGCAGGAACTGATCCAGTTCAAAATTGGTTTTGTTGTTTTGTTTTGCTTTTTTCTTCTGGGCTATTTTTCAGACAAGCAGTTGCCAAGTGATCTTACTGTTGAGTTTAATACTGTTGCCAGCACAAAGCCCATAACAGAAAGCAGTCAGGGCAGAATAGAACACCCTTTACAGTCAATAAGGATGAGGAATTAAAGTTGGAATACCCTTTTTGGCAAGAGTAAAACTTATATTGTTTTGAAGTTACCAGGTAACCGCTGCAATTTATGTACCAATCTTAGAAAAACTTATAATGGACAAATTATACATGACAAAATAGCTGTGCTCCATTATTTTCATTACTATTTTTCCAAAGACTGTCTATAATAGCTTCTATTGAGTAGCATTGATTTGGGGGAGGAAAAACACACAACAAACCCTACATTCTGGGATTATATTTAGCTATAAAATATCAAACTTGTTGATTATGAAACTCAACACACTATTAGTGTTCTGGTGATAATGAAGAGACACTGCCATTTTGAATGCAAATGGGAAAGGCTGATAGTTCTCAGGGCTTTTTTGTTCGCGTTCCTTTGTGGTTTGTTGGTGGGGGTTTTGGCAGTGAAAAATTGGTGGGTTGTAACAGTCCTGAAAAAATAATATGTAGTGTTTTAAAAATGGATCACAATCCATCAGCCTATCTGTGACACAAAGAGTCGTTCTAGGGATGAGGAAAATAGATGAATCCAGTAACTGTTCAAACCTTGTACAAGTGTACAACACATTCAAAAACCATCCATAGTAAGCTTTCAGTGCAGTAACATTCTATAACAAAAAAAAACTTTAATTATAAAGTTGAATTTGGAATCCTCAAGAAAGCATCAAGCCACTGTCATTTTAACTATTTCAAAGGTATCATTAAAATATCAATGTGCAATCTGAGTTATTTGCTATTATTTCATTAACTATGAATACATTAAAGCCATCGCTACTCAGACAAGTTATTGTAGCGCTGGCTCCAGCCTTATGCTGGAGTGACTACTCTGCAATAACTGCCCGTACGAATACTTGGTCTGTTTAACTGTGTACTGATTTAGTAACATCTAAACAGTGAAGCCATTATAAATTATCACCATTTTTCCAATTTTACCAGCTTTAATTTGCCTAATAACATAATCTTCTTTCCTTATTCCACCCGGAATCTTATGCATGAGTAGAGAGATGAAATCCCATCTTCTCTCGCTCCCTTCTCCAACACACACATAAGTAAGCAGAGGATGAAAACAAGATTCTGTTAAAGACCATGGTTTGCATGAAAGGGAAAAAGCCTCTTGAAATAACAAATGTTAAAATACTTTTTATTTTCATTTGCCTCATTCCTTCTGAGAGTTACGGAATTGACAACACTGCAGAGACACAGCAAAGCAGAAACTCCAAATTTCATTATCACATAGAGGACAAAAATCAATGCTTAATTTAGGACCACAAAAGCAAACACATTTCATAAGCGGTACTTCTGCTAATTTAGTTCACCTACGGATAGCAGTGGAGATGTGAAAGCAAGCACAAACTACTAGTCCAGGCTAAGAGTCCAGGGTTCCAAGAAAGCTTGTACAGCCTGTGCCCACCCCGGCAGCAGTATTGCTTCACTGCTCTGCCTACACTGCTGCTTCTTGAAGCCATGACTATTAAGGAGTCACATTTTCTTTCAACTACCCAGAGGAAACACAAGAACTATACAGTTCACTGTCAACAGTTCTTTAATCTCTCCATCCACAGTAACTATGAAGGACTCAAACATTCACTAGTGTAATTAAGTAAATAAAAAGTTACCCATAAAAAGAAAAACCAGAAACTTCAACTTCATGATCTTTTGATGCAAATAACTGAATAGAACCAAAATGACACCACCCTATTTAATTCAGGCATAACATTCAAAACTTCTTCAAAAGCATAAATTTCCTACTCTCACACTTCCTGAAAAATTTTAGCAGCAGGTCATAACAGTTACCTGGATACATACAAAGTACATCCAGTATCATACACGGCTGCAGGTTCACATCAAGAATGTGAAATTAAAGTTTACATCCTACTTCTGAACTGCTTTGTCCTTGGTATGTCATTTCCATTCTGTAAAGTAATATTAATGCCGAGAGGTACACTATTGTTGTTAAGGATCAGCATCTAATATCAACATATCTAAAATTCAAGTGGTAATCAGAGTTTCATAAAGACAGATATAATAAGATAACCAGTGGTCTTCCAAATTTTGTAGTCTTAAGAGATATTTTAGCAGCAACTTCTGACAGAAAGGATTCCCATGTGCAAACCAGCAATTCCAAACCAGGTCTTTCTGATCAGTAAAAAAAGATAATATAAAAATCAAGGAATGTGCTAATTAAATCTCATTTTTTAAAACACAAAAAAATATCTTGTTCAATTTTTATCTTGAAATTATTGTTCAAAGTAATCTGGAGTGCTAATAAAGCAAATATTTGCTCTAAAACATTTTTTAATTCAGTGGCATACTACATGCAAACCCTAGCTCCTATAAAGCCTTTTTAAGGTCACATTCAGAGCATGAAATGTATAAAAAAGTGCTGTGCTTTAAGAAGCACCTGTCAATTTCCCAACAACCTCCAGAAAAGTCCTAAGTTTCACAACTCTTCTGCTGTGCAGCCAAAGACTGGGCAAGCATGATTTGCAATCACCTGTTATGAAGACTGAGCTGTAAGTGAAATCATCTCTCAGTGTACACAAGGTCATGCAGCACTCCTCTGCAATCCTGCAGATAGAATATCAGGGTGGGCTGGGAGCAGTCTACAGGAACGATTTTTTAAAGATTTTTTTTACACAGATATTTTCAGATAGAAATAAAACTCACAGCAGACTAGTTACATCTTAAATCAGAAGTCTGACCTTTAAAAATATGCTCCCTTAGACACCTGCATGAGCATTGGCTATTAAGGCTTTATTTAGTGCTCAAAAATCTTGTAAATATTATCCTGTCATGTCACTACAGGGCAAATTTTAGTAGGAAACAAATTAGACAACACAATGTTGTCCTTCTGTTGTATAGAAGGGTCCTGAACAAAAAAAAAATCCAGAAGATGATCTGCAGTTTCTGTGATGAAATTTATGCACCCTTTTTCCACAGCTGTGCTTTCAGAGAAGTCACAAGAATTTAGTACCTGTCAGTAACTGGTGGCAACCAAGTTACAGAACAGGTGAGAAGCTGTTTATTTTAAAACAACTTAAAACATCTTATTTACTTACACAAGTAAAAGAAAGCATAAAAAAACCACAATATGCAGATTTTATTATTCAGTAAAATATTTCACCGAACTGGGGTCTTTCTCAAGAATACCTGAAAAAACATGGAACAGTTGCTATGTATAGTGCTATAACCTTTGCTAATCTTTGTGGTTAAGCCAAACTTTAAAAACTGATTAAAACTGCAGTTGAAAAACTAAGTTCCCTACTATTTACTAAAGCCAGCACTATAATCAAAGAACCTCATACAGAAGGAACCAAGTAGCATCCTTTTAAAATGAAAGTTTTGGAACCTCTTTTTTTCCCCCACTGCAAAAACAAAATGGGAAGACTTGTGCTGGCAGGACAGATTTTCCTGGTGTAAACCAATACCAAAAATATAATCTTCCAATGACATAACTGAAGCAGACTTAACAGCTGTTTCTGATTCCAATATGACATTATAAATACACTTGTTCAAAAAAAATGGAAAATAACATAATGAAATAGGTGCAGAAATATAAAACTTTTGACAAAATTAATTCTTCATAAAATTGGTTATAAGACATGATCTGTGAGGCAGGATGAGTTTTGAGATGTCTATCATACACAGCAAAACTAACTCTATGGACCAGAATGTCTCTTGCATGGTATCTGTATTCTTTTAAGATATATCTGCTGCTAAGTTAACCTTAAAAATGCATGGGACCAATTCAGGAAAAACATTGAAAATGGTAGAAATTTTAAATTACAGCTCCTTACAACATAGTTTTCTAGTCTGCATATCAAAAGAGCAGATAAAAGGTTAGCACTATACTCGTAAATTGGAAAGGAAGCAGGGAAAGAATAGATTTTAAAAAAAAATATAATTTCAGGTTTTGTCTTCTGAAGTAAGAAGCACAAAAACCCAGTAACAGGAGATCTCACAGCTTCTCTCACTGCACTACTGCATTCCATTTTTCTTGTCTGATGCATTAGAATTAGTTGCTATGCAACCAAGCTATAAGCCTCACCATTTAATAATTCTTCTGCTAATTGCAATAGAGAAAAAGAGCTTCAGTGTCTGGCTTTGTCACAGCATTGGATTCTACCTGATCGGACAAACTATGACCAATAACAATGAACCTGGAAAAAGCATTTTTATTTAATGTATCTGGGATCAGCTATTACGAAGGTATTATCTTGTATGTATAGTCAACTCAGTTTAGATTATGGTGATAGATTATTTACTAAGTGTTCTACCAGCTTGTTATAGATTGTTTTGACATCCTTCCCCTCTTCACTGCACCAAAACCACCTCTGAAATGGGAAACTAATGATAGTGTGTGTGCTTCTGTTGATCTTGTGGTTCGTTTAATTTAAGAATTGCTAAGTATCAAGAATTGAAAATCTTGAGATTTACTTTCTATTGTATAGCTGTCTGAACTACACATAAGAACTAAATAAGCAACTGAAGGAGACCAATTGCGGCCCCTGCTGGTACCTAATGCACCTGCAAAACAATAACATCAATGCAATAAAATCCAAAAGCTTCCCATTAAAATTCTGTTACTGAAAAATAACATAAAAATGATAGAACAAAAGGATATTGTAGTAATCACGTGAGCAAAGACTATCCAGTGACTAAAGCATTATAGTAGCTATCAACAGTAACTCTGTCTACACCTTCAATTATGTCACTTAAAAGTCTCAAACTAGTTTGCTACTTCATAAAGTACTTCATAAGAAAGGATTTTTCAGCTTTGTACATCTCAGTCAGCAGGCCTGAAAGAGTACCCAATGAAAATATATGGTCTACCTCCTTTAAGATACATGGATACAGGTATTGTTTAAACATATTACAGTACCTTAAGGGTTCATTGATTTTGATGATTTCAAATTAAATTGCAGAAAAAGGAATCTTGGCTGCACCACTTCTAACTTCCGAAAAGTCATAATTTAAATCTGTATATATTTAATTTTATAAAAAGAAACAGACAAGACACCCCAGAGCATTAGGAACAAAACCATACCTACCAGTTCAGTTACAAGACTTCCTGCAGAGTGAGGAAAATAAAACCATACTGGCTGACACATTTAGACAGCAAGTTAATTTAAGAACTAAGTCTTTGTTCTACAAGTATATGCAAAAAAAAGAAAAAAATATTACAGATGGGGTAAACAAACTATCTGTGCTTCTACTAATGTCTTTCAACAGCAAAGGCTAGTCTTACTGTCCTCCACCTTATACTCATTTTTTGCTTATGAAAGACTACATTTATGTTTGGAGCACATTTCCATCTCAAAACCAGAGACTGAGTGTACATAGTTAAGTGTTCTGGGTTTGTTTGGATATTTTTCCAACAAGATATTAATCAAAGTAGGCAAAATAAGTAAGATCACATCAGAACCAACCATCAGTGCTTTCAGAGCCTGCACACATTTAAAGATGTTAATCAAATTAAATCATCATTGTTCATTTAACATTTAACTCAAGCCACATCAAGTCTAAGGATACCATTAGCTTCTCTCTCCATAGAGCAGCTAATGTGATACAAGTTGCAATGAACCATAACCTTAGATCTATCAATTCAATAATCATTTTAGAGTAGTAATTTCTAATGTGGCCAGCATATCAGGAATGCAGTACTGTATGCCTCTCTAAACAGATCTTACTGAAAGTCTGAAAGTTAATTCCATAAATCTAGATACATCAAGGAAGCACTTACTAATTGT
Organism: Merops nubicus; assembly: GCF_000691845.1. NCBI lineage: Eukaryota > Metazoa > Chordata > Aves > Coraciiformes > Meropidae > Merops > Merops nubicus. The sequence continues at coordinate 25,473 of NW_008602237.1, read as the reverse complement.
CATGGACTCTGGCACAGTGGCTGAAGGCAAGATATTGCTTGAAGTATTCACTTGAGCCGGAGGACTGACTTCAACTCTAGTCACAAAAGTACAGTATCATCAATAACTGAAAACAAAAACTTGATTTCAAAACTTAAGAAAAAACATTCCAGAAACTAGCATTGTCATCATATTCACCCATATTCAATCAACTTATGTTTCATTATCCTTTAACGTATCTGTTGTGAGTCTGATTTAAGAATATATACAAAGAGCCAAACCAACAGACCATGAAGTATACAGTCAAAAATAACATAAAAAACCAATATAAAATCTACTTTCAAATCCAGGAGGCTAAATCTGCCTCTTATTTGCCACAACTATGTGACTTCTTCAAGACAATTAGGAAAAGGTCAATATATGAAACTAAACAAAAAATGAAGGGTAGGCTTTTACATTTGTCTTTCAAAAAAATCTGAGGTATCCTTATGAATATTTTGCTTTCCAGTACTGAGGAGCTACGCATTAGGTAAAAATAACAAGCTGGTAGCTACAGAGTGAAGAACTGGGATTTTAAAAAAAAAAAAAAAATAAAATAAAATGTATTTCACATGTACCTGTAAGGAAGATCAGATCTTCTTGGAACCAGTTCTACTGCATGAACAATATGTTCATGCCCTTCTCCATTCTCCAAGTTATCTAAAGTAGAACGCATAAGCATTAGCTTTCTTCAATTAACAGTACTTAATAAGTAAAAACAAAACTGGAATGAAGGTAGTTACATTTTTAACTAGAAATATTCATCTTTACTGAAGCTTTTCAACATTTTTAATTCTTTCTCCAAGTTTGGTTTCTGCACATTTACCCTGAATTCCAGCATGATTGTCAAGTCCCTTAGGAAGGGACAGCCATCAGTCTAGAAAAAATATTAGTATTGCACAATACCTATATTATAATTTAGATGCATATTTTAGATTGAAGATGTTGCAAAGCTACAGAGACTTCTTACTGAAGTTATTTTTGTAAGGCCCAAGAGTTTAACCACCACATGGCATCTGCTCCTTGCTACAAACACATTTATGACTAGCAGGAATTAAATTGTAGTTAGTCCTCAGTATGTGGAACCTTGCAAAGACACCAATCCTTTCTGCATTCCTGACAGAGCACCACAGCTTTTCTCTGGCTCCTTATGCCTATGTATCAAATGTCAGGGATCAGACAGATGAGACAGGTTTTAAAAAGCATGGAAAATAGGCATCTGTCCACAGAACCACAACTGTCAGGATCAAAACATATAGATCCCTGGGCCTGTCATTAATGTAGTTCAGGTGGAAAGAAACAAAACACACATTTTATTGATTTTTTTTTTGCATCTCACGATGTGAGGGTTACAAAGTTACTCCAAAACAATCCTAAAATCATGAGCTAAATTAGCACAGAATTTAAAAAGCAGGAACACCATGGAAAAAAAAGTTAATGGGAATTAAAGTTATGTCAAAATGACTGTGGAGGAGAGAGTTTTTAAGCTTTAGAGTTTACTGAAGCTCAGTTCCTAAAATGTATACTCCACTTTTTTTCCAAGCAACTGAGTCGGGCTTTCTCATCTGTCGGTGCACGGAGATCTGATACACCCTGACACATCCCTGAAGCACTGCAAGACTAGAACTGAAAACACTTCCTAACATGCACCACTGAAGATTATGCTGTAATTTATTTCAAATACATTTGTCTTGTTATTTACCTGTATTAAGACCTATAAAACCAAATATTGGGTTAAACTATATATTTTACAAGAGTTCATTGACAATGTTTTAGCAAAACTGTTGTAACAATTACAATAATAATAATAATAATAAGCTTCCAGTTACTAGGCTGAACTGCCCTCAGGAAAAGCTAAGCCACATTCCTTCTTAAGCCATCCATCTAGCACAAGTGACTTCCAAATTCAAGCAAACAACTGCCTAAGGCAGCTTTCAATCTCATCAAATTGTCACTGTGGCTGTGGAGAAGTTGACCATACCCATGTGTATCACTCTCCCTAACTGGATGACATTTGGGCTGCATGATGGGCCTTTTAGTGAAGACTGTCTGCACACTGTCAGTTCAGGACTGTTCAGAAGGGCCCAGTGACAGCAGGAAAAGTTGAAATCAGGAAATCAGACAGCAGAATCTGTATTGCAGTTTCCTGTAATTGATCAAGATTCCTTTCACCATTCCCATGCCATATCCTTCTAACTTGCATGCTGGACCATAGAGATTACCACAAGAATGGCAGGAGAAGAATTGAAAATATTGTGCTAGAAGGGATCTGAATGGGGCTGATGTTGATCATCTCCAATAGTCTGAGCACTGTCTTCAAATCAGTTCTGAGATGATGCAGGATAAAACAAGTGTCTTTCAGATCTCCTTAATAAAAGTAACTCCCTGTTACACTTATTGTCCTCCCTGGTCATCTGTCTTCAGTGCTAAGTCTTGGCTTGGTCTCCTGAATTTTGGTTTCAGTTACAAACCCGTAGCTCTGGCTCCTGATGCCTTGTTGGCTACTAAATCCCACACTGCTCAACTTCGTGAATAAATGGACTTACTCTTAAGAGGCACATGTCTTAAAATACAGCAGAGGGCAGTGCAGTGCTATTTTACAGTTCACACTATTTTTATCACCAAACTTACAGAACTGAATTACACTTTTCCACAATGGCCTTCAATTAACAGTCCATTTAAACTCTTGACACATAAAAGGTATATGCAAAAAATATTAAATATTTTATAATTAAAACATTATTTGAATGCCACTGAGAAGTTTTTAGGTGGTCGCTTTAGTGAGAATACATACCCAAAGTTTTATACAAGTAATGCTCAGCTAGCAAACAGCTAGCAAAATATTAACTTGGAGGTAGGAAGAGAGGGGTTTCCAAGGTGTTTGGGTTTGGTATCAATACAGATATTGGAAAAGCACCAGGATATTCTTCTCCATACCTCTGCCCATTTTCATTGCTTTCTTCAAGATCTCCTCCACACGGCCCACATGATCCTTGCCATGTGGTACCCAGACTGCACACAATACTGCAGCGAGGCCAATCAGACCCAACCAAGCACTAATTTACACCTGACCCTTTCATTTATGCATACCCACAAGAAGCACAGCACTGCTAATTCACTATTCAGGCCCACTTTAGCGGTTGTCCTGCAGAAAACCACTCAAGGATAATGGCAGATAAAAAAATAGACCTGAGTCAGTAATTTGTGCTTACAGCCCAGATAGCCAATCTTGTCCTAGCTTGCATAAAACAAATGGTTTCTTTGGGTTTAGGGAGCTGATTCTCCACCTCTATTTTGCTTTTGTGACCCAAATTTGAGTACTGCATCCAGCTCTAGGGTCCACAGGACAAGAAAGGCATGGACCTGCTAGAATCGGTCTGGAGGAGAGCCACAAAAATGATCAGAGGGATTAGAACACCTCTCCTCTGAAGAACTGCTGAGAGAGTTGGGATTGTTCAGCCTGGAGAAGGCTCTAGGGAGACTTTATGGTGGTCTTTCAATATATAAAGAAGACTTATAAGAAAGATGGAGAGAGACCTTTTATTATGGCCTGCAGTGATAAGACAAGCAACAACAGTTTTAAACTGAAAGGGGGTAGATTTAGATTAGATGTAAGGAAGACTTTTTTTTTTTTATGATGAAGGTGGACACTGGAACAGGTTGCCCAGGCAAGTTGTGGATACCCCATCATTGAAAAGGTTCAAGGTCAGGTTGGTCAGGACTTTGAGTAACCTAATCTAGTAGAAGATGTTCCTGTCCATGGCAAGGGGGCTGGATTAGATGGTCTCTGAAGGTCCCTTCCAGCCCAAACTATTCTATGATTCTACGATTCCCAAACCCTTTTCTGGAGCAGTATTTCCTAGCCAATCACTCCTCACCCTGTATATAAACCGGTAACAGCTTCCATTGAACTGCATCCAATGTTTGATATTTTCTCCAATCTGTCAAGATTAATTTGAATTCAAATTCTCAAACACACTTTCAGCCTCTTCCAGCCTAGTGGTATTTAGAAAATGAGTAAGGATAATTTCTTCTTTTCTTGAGGATACTCAAGGTATTAGTATAAATAAAGTATTAGGATACTCAAGCATTCTAAATATTAATAAAACACCATACAAGACCACAGCTTAATTCCAACAAAACTGTTTTATTTTGACATTGGTAAATCCTCCTCAACTAAATACAGACTCAAATGAAGAACTCTGACTAAGATCTAGAATAAATTTTAACTGAAATTCCCATCCCAGTTGTTCACCATCTCCTATATCCTTATAATCCTATTATTTCTTACAATCGTCCCATGTTAGAAATCCTGTTATAAAGTTTGCTAGAATTCAGTTAATTGAAATACCTACCTGTTTGGGAGTAAGAGCCAACAGCACTGACAGGAAACAGAACATCTGAGTCATCATTCAGGACCTGCAGAGGAGTCCAACTGCAAATCTGAGAATTGCACGTGCCTACTTCACGAGACCTAGATCTAAAACAAACAAATCAACCTATTTATACAGTCAGCATTCATGTTCACAACACTCAGATTTCTTCCAGAGATGACTGCAAGAAAAATCTTTATTTTAATGCCGATTACTTGGTTCACACATACATAAACTCACTAAAAATCAGACCACTCCAAAGCAGATGAGGCAAGCACTGCTCCCCTCTTTTCCTCCAAAGGGATTTCTGCATCAGAAATAAAGAGGGCAAATCAGTACCTAAAATTACTCTTTTTCTATTACTACCTACTCTCATGATAATAGGCTCACACTGTTTAAAATACGTGGTTTTACTGTAAAGTCAAAATAAGAGTTGATATCATACTAAGAATAAGGAAACTTCAAACAGGTAAGAATTATAGTCTGGCTATACCCATGCAACAATTTTAACAACCAAGAACTTCAAGGAGAACAAATATAAAAATCTTGAGATTCTGCCTTTCAGTGGAACTCAGATCTTAGAAGCAAAATACTAACATCACAGTGGCCCAAACAGTTTGAACAACGGAAAAGAAAAAAGGAGGGAGGGGGAAAAAAAAAAAAAGGGAGGGACACCTCTAGTTCTGTTAGTTACATAAATTTGCCAGTAGCCATGATGAAAGCGAGGGCAGTGGGGCGCACGGAAAAATTTACCACTGCCTCCTGCAACATTACTTACTTTTCGGCAGCTTCAGTTTCACCTTCTGCACCTTTATTTCTGAACGTTTTTCCATATAACTCATCCTCATCTGCATCTTCATCATCAATACTCTTCACATCTAGTTTCTGGTACTCATATTCTCCATTCATGAATACTGAATTGTTCTTCCATGAACAGTTACTTTCATTCCCATTCAAATTCTTCCCGAGAGTACTTTCAGATGAGGGTACTGAGGGTAATACAAAAACTGAAGATCTGTCTACACCTTCCTCTGAACTTTCCCCAGTAATCAGAGCCTTCGTGGCATCTCCCAAATTTTGCTCATCTTCCTCTTCATCAAATGAGATAATATTTGTCACTCTCTTCTTCTTTTTCCGATCTTTTTTATATTTCATGTCTAGCAGGAACATAAAGGTTTACATAGTTGAGAAAAGAGAAACAATGTAAAACACGTTTTTTTTCCTTAAAAGAACTCATGTACTAAATGAGTTAAGTAAAGAAAAAACATTTAGATCTACAAGGCATTTCATTATCTCTCCATACACATGACCTTTTATATTGTTAACTAACATCTTTTTTTTGTGTATGCCTTATGCAATTCAGACACTAGAAGATGTTCTGGAGATGCATTCATAACAATATTCAATCCTCTCTGATTACATCATATCTATACTCTGACAGCACTTATTTTTAAATTATTACCTATTCTCACTGATTCCAATGTGCACATGAGGTTAAATATTTTGCAAAGTTGAAGCATTCTAAAAAATACCAAAAGTTTACTCATCAAGAAAATTGATACTGAGACTAAACTGGTTCATTTAATTCTAGTCTAGCTGCTATATATCCACAAAAATCAGTAACATACTTCTAAGAGTAAGAGGATGCTAAAATCCGTTCTGGATATAAATAGAATTCCAGCAAAGAACATGGACTTTAATGAAAACATCTAACCTGCCCTAGCACTCGATATGCAATGGCATTTGAACAAACGCTATCTTTTTAAAGTGACATTTTATTGTAAGTTGTACATTACACATACTGTATACACAGGTACTGTACACATAATCTACATTATGCTGTAGAGTCATGTGCAGCACATGGGCAATTATTACATTATTTCACCTTGCAAGCCCCTATTCTATGCTAATAAAGTTATCCTAGGTCAAGTATCACCTACTGTTCTAATCTCATTTGAGTGCTAAACAACAAAAGCTTTACCACAAGTTTGGTTTTAGAACTGTTTTGGGACAGTCTATTTCAGAGGTCAATAAAACAGATTTTTCTCAACTTCTGTTCCTACCAGATAGCACTCACATGGGGGTTTTTCTTCCTTTTTCTCACCATCAGAACAATTTAAAGCCTAAACTCAGACTTCATTTCTTAATTGAAAAACATAAATCCCGAGGTCTTCCTCCAGTTTTGTACCTTCACAAAGCAAAACTCTCAGCTATACTTTTGGAAATAAAGGGGATAAAATATAACTTTGCTATTTTGGAACTAAAAATGTATAATGAGTATCACATCTTGCTTGCTTAATTTCAAGTTTTAAGACTTTAGGTCCTTACTAGTAACTAACATCCTAAACAGTGGTTGCATCACTAACACATTTAAAGGTAAAAAGAGTGTATAAGTAAACCTTCTTTTCTGATAACTACCTACTCCAGATAGGTATTCAGACTGTAAACACGGGCACTGCTTGAAAAACACTACAAGCAAGATTTTTATCCAATAAATAAAAAACAGATAAGTGGCCATGTATTTCTGACTGATAAAACAAAACTGCCAAAAGAAAACACTAAAAACGAAAAATCATTACATCAGGATCTGCAAGGCATAATTCTAAGAAGAAGAAACTGAGACCCAGGTTTACCAATAAGATAGTTTAGCTTCCCTTTTAGTGGTACCAGAAAGCTAAAATATACATTTATTACTCAGTATTCACACCAGTACTTCTAAAAATTTTCATATTTTTTCCACACTCAACTAGTTTGTATGTGTCCTGCACACACTTTTAAGGTTTTTGTTTCATAACAGCACATTAAATTTAACTGAAAAAGTTATTTAAACACAATTGAAAAATGCATGTTTCTGAATGACACTAACGTTGCAAAAATGCTTACCAGCATTGACACTCCTTGAGAGAACAGGAAGCAGGTCAGCGTCTTGATCGGGTCTTATTAGAACGGAGACAGCAGAGGATGCAGTTATCTCTCTAAGAAGGCTGCTAACACCCTGAGTGGATTCCTTCAATAATGAGGTTACATTTTGTGTTGATTCCTTTAACAAATCGGATACGGTGGGTGCACATTTACTCTGCCCATTCAGATCCTTATTATCAATGTTGATTGCAAAAAGAATGGAGTTCAGACCTTCAGATAAAAGAAAGAAGGGGGGGAAACAGACCAAAACCCCACTATATACTTCATAGAAAACTTATGAACATACATCCTAAAAATTAACAAAGCTATGACATGTAAAATATTTTCTCCTAGAATTTCCCACAGTTCTCCATGCAGGAATTCTTATTCTTTCATGTACCATTCATTCTTTTTTAGATTATACTCAAGCTGATGCAATCAGTTCTGAATTCATCTTGATGGCTGTTCAGCTGTGCATTAAGTAAACAGTAAGTACTGTGAACTCATTTATTTATAACCTTTTATTTAAATCCATTTCACTACAACCTTAGTATCTGTTGGTTCCTATATTCTGTTAACAAAAACTCCTGTGAAGCCTAACTTCCAGAAGAAAGCATGTGGCCACGTATCTGAGAAAAGGTATATAGAAGTTAATAATACATGAACTCTGTGGTCAAACTCTAGAAAAGTAAATTATCTGTTATCATTCTTTATTCTTACTCTCCATGTACTCACCTGCAATTTGGCTCTTACTACAAAAGTCCATCATTGCACTTTTTTAGTCAGGAAAAACCCATTTTGGTTTCTCTAAATCATGCTAGATTTTGTTTTGTGTTTTTTTGTTTTGTTGTTGTTGGGTTTGTTTTGGTTTGGTTTGGTGTGTGTTTGTTTGTTTGTTTGTTTTTAAAGTTAACCTTTACTGATCAAGAGTTAGAAAATTTATGGGAAAGCCTTTTCAACAGTAGGAAGGTCAGATCCTGTGTTTTAACAGTTCATCAATTCATAGAATAAACTGCCATAATGACTATTGCACCCTGAATGTGCATCTGACACACATTCTCCACATAACCAGAGTGCATTAGAGAAGCTCCTCGCAGCCAGAAACAGATAAAACATCCCAAAAATGAAACGGTTTTCCAAGAACAGCAGCATTTAAGAGAAAATCTTACCAGCTGCCATTGTAGGGATCATACTAGAACGTTCTTCATCCATCAAAAATGACCAGTCTTCATAGAAGACACTATAATTGGAAAAGAAAAAAAGAAGAAAAGAATATGCAGTCCTATATTAACATATATTTCTGTAAGATATGAAAACTCTGAAAAATAAGTATGAGTACAATAATGGATCAAACTATATGTCACAGTATCTCCCTGAAGCCCTGAAATATACAGAACTGTCTGAATAGTTATCAAAAGACATGTGAAATAGTGTTTTATCTTCAGTTTTAGCTCTGCTTTTTCTTTAGGGGAAAAAAGCCACTCAGGGCAAGGAGGCTCATACTACACTAGCAGTCACGATATTTCTCTACATCTATTGCTATACTGCATACACAAGTTTTTCAGTAACTCTAGCTGACTGCAATTACCAAGCCATTTTATAAAATATTAGAATACATGAATACATATCCACTTCACCACAAGCAACGAGATCTAGTGAAAGATGTCTCTACCCATGGCAGCAGGGATGGACTAGATATCCTTAAACGTTCCTTCTGACCCAAATCAATCTATTATTCTATCATTCGGTGACCTGTTTCAATATCCAAAACCTCACCAGTTACCCTAAATGGTTAAGAGTCAGCTAGGAATTTGGATGTAACAAAAAAAAAAAAAATTTAATATGAATTTCACTATGAACACATGCATTTATCTGTTTTAAACCTAGTTCATTTCAGTAGCAAATACTATATTTTTTCTGTCAGTATTCAGTTACTTAAAAAACAGACAGTATGAAAACCATCCACCTATATTAAACAATTTTGACAGATTCAATTAAGTTTCCAAAACATGTAAGAATTTGGGATGTAAACTGATTCTGTAAATACCATTTGAATTTGAGTAACATTTCAATCTTAAATATTCTAGAATAAGCCTTTTTAGAAATAACATTTCATGTACAACACAGACTGTTGATAATCCTGATACTGTGCAAGTATTGCTACAAGCGTGAGAGTAGTAAGTGATATACCAATCCAGTAGTTTCCAGATTTGTTTTTCTTTGTTGTTTCATTTGTTTGTATTTGATTGTATATAAGAATCTGTCTTGCAAGAAAGCTACAGAGAACTGGAACAAACTGAAAATGAAGGTACTAACAAGCTCAGTTCCAGCAATAATCTTATCCAGTACATCCATTAATTGATGCAAAGGGAAAGAATGCCTTCCGGCTGAATCCACTGGACTTGATCAAGCTCAACAATTATTGATACAAGGAAAATACTCCAAATTTTCTAAAAGAAAACAGGCTGAACTTGTATGAGGAAGAAGACAGGACTCAGTTACGTACCATCTTAAGTGCATTTTGCACATCCAGACTACCTTAGGATTTCACTATGTTTAGTAAGTTATTGATTAACTGTAACAAGAAGGTTCACAAACTGGTACAAAACCACCTCCAAGTGATCTGCAGTAGTTGCTACCTACTGCTTGACTGTTGTAGCACCTCCAAAAGGCAACAGGCAATTACCATTGATGAATGGATAAGAGTGATAGTGTACTATATTAATGTAGTAAGAGGGGCACCTCTAAGCATAGTGTCAAGGTCCCAGTGAGGACAGCCTGAAAGAATAAGGAAGGGAATTAGGAAAGGGGATAGAAATGCAGATGAGGATAGAAGCATATATTCTCATGTGCTAGAAGGAAGCCAGTTTCAAGGTCACATGTCAACAGAGACACAAGCCACTATCTCAATGGCTGACAAAAACTTCAAAAATGAACCAAAGCATGAGGTTAAGTGGCTTCCCGAGCATAGCGATACATATGGTGTATTATTACAGCGGTGGGGTTGGGTTGTTTGGTCGGGGGGTTTGTGATGTCCATATTTCCTTTGCCAACACTCTTTTTTTTTTTACTCTTTCTGCATTTGCCAGATGTCAAGGCCCGTACCTGAGCCGGCTCCTGTCCGCCAGCAGCATGTGAACGTATCTCTCCAGGGAGTGCTCGTTCAAGGCACAGCGCAGCCAGGCCCGGCCTCGGCCAGCATCCGTGCTGATTGTCTTCAGAGAGTAGAAGCGCTGCAGCTCGTGCCTGCTCAGCACCTCCTTCACGTAATACCAAAACACAGGCTCTGGAATTAAAAAAAAAAAATAAAAATCACATAAAACCACACTAATCTCATATCTGGATGTATTTACATATAATTGTATAAAACAAGCAGGTAATGGTACGCAACCTTGAACAAAGGTGAATCATTTACCATCCTCATATAACTCCCCAGTTAAATAGGTTATTTATTTCTACAGAACTTGGGCTATTAGAACTTTACAGTTCACTGAAAAAGCCAAACACGCGCATTAAAGGTTTCTGTCTCACATTTTTAAATAGAAGTCACATTTATAAGCACATTTAAGCTAGTATTTTCATAGACGGGTTCACACGTTCAGCTGGGAATGTATTTTGCAAAAGACAACTCTGTCTTACTGCAACATGGGCAGCTCCAGAATTTGCAGCCATTAAAATGACAGATTTATGTTACTTTAAAAACCAAAAGTGTTACATTTAAAAGGCAACAATACCCCTTCCCACTAAAATACTTTCCTTGCCCTGTCCCCAAATATTGATAAAAAGTTTTTTCAGTTGTCTCAAATTTCTCAATTGGAGGTAACAAAAATCATATCAGCAGCTGTAAATGTACACTAAAACACCTAGCATTTTACATATTCCTGTTTCTTAACTGAATAAGAAGATATTTTAAGGATGCGTTTATTACAATTCACCTCTTAATATTTTCTCAGGGTGAAAAGAACAATAAAACATCAGATATTTCAACTGCAAGACTTCAATCATTACTATACAGTATAGTTTGGCAATCATTAATCACTAATATTGCATCAAATACATATTTCTTCAAAGTATCTTAAAACATTAAGAACAACATACCTGTGGCTTTGACTTGTTGCAAATAGAATTGCTCAAATAACTAGAATGGCTTGAAATCTGGTAATCTATACAGTCAGTAACATATTAAAAGACTGAATTTAAGGCAAACAGGATATTTTTAAGAGTAAAGAAATCTGAGAAACCCAGGCATTAGGAAAAAAACTTAGAACATATCTTTCAAGGAAAACATGCAGGTACTCCTTGTGGCAGTTTAATGAATGCCTTTGCTCAACATTGGTTTTGGTTAGCAAAAAAGGGAAAATAATTCTATTGTGCAAGTGAATGGTGCACTACCACCTCAAATATTATGCTGGCTTTCAATCACAATCTCACTGTAAGCAGCATAATGCAGATGTTTAAAGATGGGTAAAAAGTTTCCTCAGATACAGACAAAAAAATTCACGCAAGAATGAAAACAAGTTGATCCTGCCACTTCTTCCTTAGCACTTTACTACATCTTTTTTAATGTAGTAAGAATTTTAAGAAAAGACCATCCATGACACTTCTCCTTCTCTCTGCTGTATAAAGAGAACACAGTCAGACTTTGAATAGGTTGTTACTACAGTTTATGATTTCTTTTGGTGAAATATGCTCATTTGAGGGTATGGGTTTCTTTCATAATCTCTGCTGAAAGTCAAACACAGCACTAGATTGGCAAAGTTTTTAATTTTAGAAACCTGAACACATAACAAGGCAGACAGACTCATTAATTAAAAGTTTTGTCAAATAGGTGTGACAGCTATGCAAAAATAACCCAAAACTCTTCTAAAATAGACAAATGCGCAAAGCACAGGAACCACTGCATTGGCAACACAGGATGCAAAAGCAAAGCTTTACTTTGCTGAACTAGGACCTCACAGGCACACTAGCGTGCAAATACAGAGATCCACTGAACCTGTAAGGGCACTCAAATGATTGCACTTGATCTGCATTTCAAAAATAAAATGCACATATATTTAAAAAAAAAAAAGCATTCCTTAAATACCAGATTTGTATCAAGATGATAGCAGCTTAATGATTCATTGTTTCTTGTGACCCATAAAATCCACTTTTCCATCTTAGTACAGCTTGGAACAATACTGAAGTAGGAAGTGAAAATATTACAGAAATACAGAAAACAAGCAGATTTCCCCTTATGCTGAGAGTGAAACTCAGTGTTTCCTGGCATTCTGATTACTTGTATTATCAAGGATTTTAAAAAGCTTCAAAATTTTAATTATCATCAATTTTTAACGAAAATCTTTCCAATGGAAATAAAGTAAAAGCATTCCATATTCTAAGTTCTATAGTCTTACTGAAGTCCTAACTGCTGATATTAGTTTTCACAGCACAAGTAAGATAATTTTAATTTTAGTAATAAACAATCTGTACAATTGTACTGCAGGCAGAGAAGACACCAATGTTATGTCATTCATCCAAATACTGATCACTTTGTGAAAACAATGTATTTAACTTTACTAATATCACAGTTCCTATAACTGCAATACCATCAACCATTAATCAGCACTGAGCAGTGCTCAGTCTCAAGCAGAGATCAGTCTAAACCCGGTTCAAATGCTTTTTTATACAAAAAAAAAAAAAAATTAAAGAATTTATATTTGCAGACATTGTGCATTTCAGTGTCTGTTCTGTGAAGTACTTAAAGAGCAGTTTCATATTTGCCATGAGTATCTCATAGTAGAATGTTCTTTGCTATAGTTGGAAATATTACTTTTAATTGAGAGTATCATTAAATTAAGATTATATTCCATAAACCTCAGTCTATCATTTCCAACTCTAACCACAGCCACTAATAATTTTATCATACTAGCCCTCACCTCTACAATGTCCTACTATTCATAAGCAAGCTATGATATGCAAAGTAGCAAAACTATAAACATATTGTGATTTAGCAACAATTTGGAAATACATTCCCATGCCTGGTATTGATCTGCCATGAGGCTGTGAACAAACTATCTCCATAATTCTGCCACCGTTTACTTATCTGTGAATGCATATTACTATCCTACAGTTATAGCATCAAAGCACAAACACCGATCTACAGCAACAGGCAGCACCAGAGACAAAATTTTTCTTCAGCCTGGAGAAGAGAAGGCTTAGAGGCAGGGCAGACACCTAACAGCAGCCCTCCAGTACCTCCAAGGAAGTCATTAAGAATACTGATTTAGGCTCTTCACATCAGCACATAGCAGGACAGCAGACAACAAGCGTAATGGAAAACGAGAGAGGCTCAGAGTGGATATATAAAACAGTCAAATGCTGGAACATGGCTGACCAAAGAGGCTGTGCAGTTTGTGGAGGTCTTCCGGTCCCAAAGAGATAAAGCCCTAAGTAACCTCATTTACTCTCACAGAAGATATCTGTAGGAGTGCAGACCTCCTGAAGACCCTTCCAACATGAATTCGACCATGATCCCCTGACTGAATGTAGAAAAAACACTGCTATGAACTATTACTGCTGTTACTGATAGAAATGTTCCAGTAAGCCTGGAACCTCTAACTGAACAGGAGACAGAGCAGCCAGAGGCAATGGAAGAGTTGATCTGTTCAGAATCTTTTAACAAAATTGTCTTAATAATTTTTAGTGAATACTGACTGCATCAGCTACAGTGTTCTCAGATAACCTTAGCTGGAGTTAGAGACCCTGATATTGTTACAAACTAAAGACAGAATGCAGATTTGTTTGCTGGTTTTATTGAGCTTGTTTAATGCAAGATTAAAGGAGGTACATATGCTTGTAACACTCACACCACCAGTTAACACCAAATTACACTGATGTTAGGAGTTTGCTTACTTGAATATATATTTTTTAATTAAATATTTTAAATAGGATTTTTAAGTCATAGTTCCAACGAACTACTAGTGGAGATTTTATTTAAAACTTGTATTTTCATTTAAGAAAAACAAAATAAAACACTGAAGCTCTTAGATGCAAAATGATGTGGCATTGTTTACAGCCGTTTGAAAGTACAGTTTGTCATGAAATATCTGTAAATTTCAAATAAAGAACACTGCTGAACAATTTCATTTTCCAATTGTCAAAGCCTGAATGTATAGCCTGAACAGCAGTGTTCCACTATGTTAAAGAAAAAGATGACATCTGTGATTATGCTAGACAGAATATAAATCATGTGCCTGAAACTCATAAAAATATAGAAGTATTTTGCAATCACTTTCAGGAAAAAAAATAAAAAACAACCAAGCAACAAAACAACACACTCATGTGCAAAGATACATGCAGTGGAACCCAGCAATTTCCATTAAAAAAAAAATGCTTCTCTTTTTAGTCACTGTAAAGTATTCAGTTTGCTGTAAAGCAGCCACATTTTGTTATTGCTTAAGCTTAGGGAGTAAAAATTATGTTTTCTTCCTTCTTCTATTCCCAAACCATAGATAACTTTCCTTTCTTCTCTTCGTCCACATCACCTCACAGAGAAGTCCCCTAATAAGACACACACAAACATAGAGCTAAATAGTTACAAAGATACCAGGTATCAGAGATGCATCTTTCTAAATACAACCAGTAAAAGACAGGACCAAAAATTTCATATACCCTTGGCAATACTAACAGAGAGAATCATAAAAATTATAGGTATGTCTTCAAATTTAAAGACGCTGTTTGCACAGATGAGCAAGGGCATAACAGGGAGAACATTCTCTGCATCTCAGTTGCAAGCTACAGGGGACAAAAAACATATGACCAAATCACTACCCATTAAAGAGATGGAAACTAGCCGGAGGCTGAAAGAGACTGCAGAGTACCTAATCCTCAATTACAAACCCACAAATGGGACAAAACAGCATACAGAAGAGCCAAAAAATCTGTAAAGATTGTGTAAACAGCTGATTTTTTCTTTCTTCTTCACTCAGAGTCCACAAACTGTTGAGTCTTGTCCATCACTAAGTAAAAGAGGGAAAAATGGGAAACAACAATTTCTCTAAAAGTGTAACTATTTTAGCTCCCAAAAACCCCTAAGTCTGGAGGCTCAGTTAGAAAGGAAAAGCAGCACGGAAGTCAGCACAGAAGGCCAAACATTTTGCCCTATCATACACTGGAAAGAAGTTCATTGTTACAGCAATATAAAAACACCATTATATCAATCTACACATTTTGTGTTAATGTGATATCCATTACATGCAGTTGTCTGGTGTAACTGGAAGCTATGGCTGCAGATAAAAACATAGTAACAATTCTAGTACCACTGAATATATTAAAAAAAAAAAAAAATAGACAAAACACCAAATCCCACTATTTGTTACATGCTATGGTTGATGGAGTTTCAAAAGCCAGAAAGACACTCCTTTGTATTATGTGTACCTCATCAAGAAAAATGATACTGTGTGTCAGACTCCACAGCAAAACTGGTGATTGAAGAGAAACATCTTCATATGCTTCTGATAAAAAAACAAGGGAAACTTCGCCGGTTAAGAAAAGGCAGCAAAAATAAAGGATATTGCTTTAAATGTAGATAAAATAAAAAACAATCCAACCAATATAAATAGTGTAAGTTTTGTTTTTAAAATGACACCAATATTTAAAAGTTAAACATAGCTGAAGGTACAGGATATGGCACTTAAAGACCGGAGTAAGGCATGGTTAAAAATGAAAATGTTGTAGTAAAAACTTAACAGCACAATTACACAATGTTTATTCCTACCAGGATTCAAAAGAAATTTGCCAGTGATACTATTCATGACAGAACTGTAGGAAGTGCAAATTTCCAAATGTGATTTCTAAAGAAACTTGGTATTAAAATTAAACCAGATTTAAGAAAGTAATAATCATCTTCACTGCTTACTGAGAGTCCAAATATTAAGTATGCTATCAACAGTCTGCAGTCCGGTGCACTGCTTAAAACTTTCATTAAAAATCATATCCCTTGCTTGCACTCATCTACTCTTTAAAATAGAATAGTTACAATTAACAAATTACCTGTTTCAGTTTTACTGGAGAAACCTGCCGCCTGTTTGATCGCTGCTGCTGTTAAAGCCAATCCTCTGCTCCTCCTCAGGCCATGCTGGAACACAGCTTCAAACTGAGCACACAAACAAGTGACTCTACAACAGAGTTTTTAAAGAAATCACGTGAAAAGAACAATCAACTATGTTTCTACAGAGCAGGTTTAGTCCAAATCTCTGAACAGAGAATATGAAGGTGAACGACTATATGCAGTAAAAGGCCCCTTGTATGCACTAATCTCATTATTTGTAAATAGTATAATCTACTTATACCTGGAGTTTCATCATGACTATCCAAAGCTGAGGCACAAACTACATTCAGAAGAGCTGGCAATCAATCTGAGAAAGTGTCACCTGCTGTAGTGGTTGTCAGATGTATTACTTCAGCTTCAGATTAGCTGCGTCTCAAATAATGCAATTACGTTTTCATAAATACACTTTGTACTACAAATGCAATGAAAGATCTTCTAAAAATATGTTATAACTTCCTATAAAACGAATAGACCGTTTTGTTAATTAGCCTTATACACAGTAATTTCAGCCTAGGAAAACAAACAGATTTTAATGTCTTTCCAAAATTATAGGGATAGGAAAATAAAGATTTTTCTGCAGACGTGCTCAATCTTCAGGTTTTGAAGATTTTGAAGATCTCTACAATACTATTTATAAATATTTCCTGATATTTTTTAAACAAAACCCAGTTAATAAATCATTTTTCACACAAGTAGAAACATTGTAAAACCAGCCAAGTTTTAAAATTCAGCCTGCCAAAGAAAGAACTATTACTGTAACCTACAGGGAATAGAATGTTTCATGTGTAACAGACATGAAGGCAATCTGTTTGAAAACTTTTTTTCTCCAAGTTTTACTTTTTTTGCCATTAATTAAACAATACTTAAAACTTAAGCTTTAAGAAAGTTGTCACATGGCTGCCAAAGCTTCTTTACTAAAAGGAAAGACAGATACTTTAATCAAATTTAAAAAAAGTTGACAAACTGGCTCAGGACTCTGCTCTGGCATTCCAGAAGCACAGTTTTATTCAGGGTCACAAAGAAGCACAAGATCTCAGGAGGATCTCCAAGAGAAAAAGAGCTATAATTACCATAATTGTCCTGGACAGGAGCACTTCTAACACGTAATGCTTTCCAGTATATCTATGTTAGGAAAACTTTACTAATAAAGCAGACTAAAAATCAAACAATACCCAGGAGGATTGTGAAGCAGTTGTGATTAATTTTTGCCAAAAAGACTGATGTTGTTAGAAACGGAAATTACAGCAGATACATTTCCTCCTAGACAAAAAAAAAAGGTGAAATAAAAAAAATCTACTTGAGTTCTTAAATTCAGAAAAAGCAGAACAGAAACTAGGTTCTGTGAAAGAGCTCACATTATTAAAAATCCAAGTGCACTGAGAATCAAAGCAAGAAAACTGCAGCATTTTACATGAAAATTTAGCCACTAGTAAAACAAAATACTTTTTTTAAAAAAACAGTTATTCTACAATGCCAAACACACACAACGTATTTACTAGATAGCATCACGAGAGTATACAAAATAAATATAGAAAAACAGGCAGAAGTCTAGTGTACACAGATACAGTAGAACTCTGAACAATTATAATCTCAAAAAAAAAGAACAAAATAACCACTGGGAGAACAAAACTTGGAGAATCATGGGTTTTACTGGATTTTAACTAAATTCTCAGAATATTCCCATTTTCAAAATTATCTCTGTATTTAGCACAGTAACAATCTCAAACACCATGGAATTTAGGAGGAAAAATAATCTGTTAATTTAATTTCCACTTCCTTTTCAATCCTGAAAGTGCCTAGCTATAATTCATTACTCAGCACATCTACTGAATTGTAAGGAAAATATTTATAAGAAAAATTCAGCCAGCATTATATCTTTGGAATCATAACTCTCACCGTTTATTAGAAGACAAATACTAAAGGTCATCATTCAAATTACTAAACAACTGCAGCAAAGCAGTTATTCAAGCAATCTGAGCAACAAAGTGGAATTTTTAGATGCAGAGAGAATTTGCTGTAGATAGGAGACACGTCCTTCTAGCCAAGTTTATACAATCTACTACAAAGGCAACCATCATTACATTGTCTCACATAGCCTAAGATTTAATAACTATCTCTAGCTGATGCTTCTGTGCCAGCAGCTACAGCTGCACATCCACTTCAGTTGCTGGGTGCTTCAACCCCACCATCCCTTCAGTCCACCTGCACCTCCACACTACCTCCTACCCACCAGCTTCTGTCCAACAAACCCTGCACTCGACAGCCCCTGTATTCAGCTGTCTCCACTAGGCCAGTCCAACAGAGCACTATCCCTCGTTTTCCCAAAACACTGTAGGCCGAAATAGCCATGAGCAGGACAGGACAACAGTACAAAGTGAGGTTTAGCTGCCACAGAGAAGGATGAGCCTGGAGTTTCTCACACAACTTATGCACAGGAGCTCCACTACAAGCTGCTCTGGGAAGGAGATGGGTTTGCCCTCTTCTCCCTTTGGCACTTGCCATTGCTTCTAGCTGCGTGATCTTCCCCTTCTTGCAGCAACCCTAACATTCACCAGCTGTTTTACTGATCTTACTCACTAAAAGGGTAGAAAGTTACTCTTTTGCATTATTTCTTCTTTTATTAAATAAATTCAGAGGGGATTGGATGATCACCAGGAATTGCTTAAAAAAGGTGGTGGAAGGGAATAGTGCTGAAGTAGGGGACCTTGCGGAGACACGTGAACCCTCCCCACCTTCAGTAACCAGGAACTTTGGCTTCCCAGGAGTCATGAAACCACACTATCAGTCACGTTCCTAAAGCCTGACTTGGCTAGGAATTAGAAAGAGTTCTATGCATCATTTATAAATGGTCAACAGATAATTAATTCTTCCAGAAAGGCAGAGTCAGACTTCAAGGGCATAAGTAAAAGGACAACAAACAATTGCATTTTAATCCTGCTGTTTTATTTATCCAAGACTCTTTGATAGGACAGATTCTGAAAAAGAACAGGACACAAAAAGCACTGCAACTTCTGTCCACCAGTCATCCTCTTAAAAGCCTTAGAAATCAATGTGTCATATGCAAGAACAAACACAACTAATAGGAATTAAATTACATTTTTTGACTTACATTAATCAAAGGGAACAACTTTTAGTACAGAAAAGGAAGAAAAGTAGGTTTAAAACATGTCAGAAATTAAAAAAAAATAAGAATGAAGATTTTCATGACTGCATGTTAAAAACTTGACACAAGCATAAAGCTCAGGAAACACAGGTGTATTGGTGATAAATGTGCATTCATTTTAAAAGAGGTTTTAGGGAACATAAGTTTGTCCAGTCTCATCTTCAGACCTCAGAACTGAATGCTTTGTCATGAACTCTGCAGCCACTTAAGTGCTTGTAACTTCATGCAGAAGAACACTCTTTGTTAAGCTGTCAAACTTGTGACAAGATGAAAAATTCAGAGTCCCGTGTCAGTGCTTGTGTAAGCAAAAGGAACTGAGGGGGTTTTGAGCGTGTCAAGTATTGTGTGCCATACATTTCATGTCATTATGATACATAATCTAAGCATGTTAAGTTTCTTAGACTATTTTACCTGCTATCAGTGTCTGATGCAATTTCTTTTCTTCCTCCAAACCGTATTTGACACTGCAATAAACAAATTTTAAGACATTTTTGTCACACTAACAAACTCAATATTCTAAAATAATTGAGTCATAACAAAAAAGAAAGCAGTGCAAAATAAATCACTAGAAAACAGAGCCTGCAGCTAAAAAATGCTTTACAGCATCATGTTCACTAATGGACTGCTCTTGTAGTTCAAATGTATCCTTGCTAGCCAGAACAACACACCTGCAGGTCTTTCAATAACTCTTAAATTGAGTACAAATTACTACTTTTGAGTTTTAAATGAACAGCCACAAGAATAAACATTGTTCCTATTCAGCTCAGTGCTACAATTACAAAAGAATCATTCCTTATAAAACATGTCATTGGCTTACTTCTGAGGCGCTCTTCTGCTTCCTAAAATATGAAATCCAGTCTATGAAAGTCTACTTGCTGAACTTCAGGTTGATGCAAGATATATACATACATGAATAAATCCATCTTTACCTGTATTTTAACCATTCATTAAAATCCTAGTGTAAAGAAAAAAGCTGCTACCATAAAGTATTAACCAGTTTAGTCTTTCAAGTACACTCCAATTTAGTTCAGTCATGTATTACAAATTTATATATTCTATCTTATTATATATAAATGTTACAAACAACAGTAGTGTTAAACAAATACTGCATAATAGCTGTTTGCTAGCAGACACAAAAACTCAGTAATACTGTGTGAAATACAAGATTTCTTCTTTGACTGGTAAAGAGAAGAAAGGGCAGAGACAGTTCCTGCTAGTGCTGACAACTCAGAGTGAGTACACTGTGCAAATACATATGGATTTCTCACCTGTTTCACTGCATCCAGTAGTCTTTCTAGAAGAAACTGTCTTTTGGTGTCATTGTTCTGTGAACCTGAAATTTAACAAAATTACACCATTTTAAAATAAAAAATTTTTTAAGAAAATACATTTGGGCTAACAGCAGGGCCCTGAAAAATTTCCTCCCATGTTAATTATTCCATTAACTTATTAATGTATTTTCTCCAAGTTAAATGATGCAGTCTGTGTTTTGAAGTTTCAGGTACTCATCCTCTAATATGCAGGAACACTGTCCGAATATCACCTACTTTCTAAAATTATTCTAGTAATATTTTGGTTTCATGATATAAGGTATATTGCAGTAATACCCAGTATAGTACAATTGTGCAAAAACCAGCACAGCATGCCCCTAGCCGCTTAGCACAACCACCTGTGGGACCATATTGCAAGCCTGGGACTGGCCTACTTTAACTTTTTTTTTTTTTCCCCCCTTTTTCTTTTTTTGGCAGGTGAACAGAGAGCAATTATTAAAATAAAGCCCTTAAAATTTAACTACCAGCCTAGTTCTTCCTGATTAACATCTACAAAATCTATTTTGTTACTATACAAGCTAACAGAGACTATCTCTAACTTTTCAATCATATCAACAACAAATAGCATAATACTTTGCTCATCACAATATGTTTTATAAACTCCAGTGCATATGTGCAAACTTTACTGTTTAATTAACCTCTATCACCTTCTTATTCTTCATTCTAAGCTGAAGTTCAAAATATGCTTCAAAAACCTCTGTGACTTCTTGGGAATTAAAGTAATTATATTCTTCTTTTCCTCTCAAAGAGCATACAACTAATATATGCACAAACTGAAAGCAAATTATCAAAACTCCAGGTGAGCAAGTTGCTCCAGATAGTGAAAATCAAACACCTCACAGTAAGCCCTCTAGTAAATAGAGATAACACCAAAGATCCTCGTCTCTTCCTCTTGCTGTCCAAGACTGCAAGGTCCCAGTCTCAGAATTGCCCATCTTCATAATCTCATCCAACGGAGTTTGCAACTAAACCAGCAGGAGAGGACAGAATTTGTCCTACTGAAATTATTCTGCCTTTGTTTCACCTTAAATATGGGATTAGGAGAAGAAAAAACCCACAGTAAACTGTAAGACACGATGCCAGAACAAAGAAAACGAGGAAAAACATGCAAATGTAACTGCTAGCCAGGTAAGCTTCACAGGGCTTACTTAGCTGATCACAGTGGATTTTCCTGGAGTTACACTTCTGATTTACAACTCTGACCCAAACTGTGCAGACCTGTGACGTGTGAGGTTTGGTTCTGTCAGTCAAATACTCCAACGCATGCAAACTCAGGTGAAGATGCAAACAATGTTCAATGGACTCTAGAAACGAACCCCATACCAAGCAGGTTTTAACCTACAAACAGCTAAGCCAGTTATGCTGCTGCAAATATAATGTTAAATTCATATAAACCCTACTACTCCCCTTTTTGCCCCGTCAGAGACTACAGCTTTACTGAATTATAATTCGATGTTGTTACCATGCAGGTATTGCCCAAAACAAAGAGACATGCCTATGCACCCAAACAACCTTACAACTCACCTAACTGGAAATTAGGGAAAACAATTAAACCCCAACTTCTAGTACAACCCCTCATGCACAGGAGTACTGAATATACACAAAAGTGCAGATTTTCTTTACTGTTTCAATACTCATTACGCTTCTACAGTCTTATCCTATCCACATACCTGCGAGAGTAGGCAAAATGCAACATTTCTTTATATTAAGTTTGAGACTATTTCAGAGCAAACGCCTGTAATTAATGATTTTGTGACCTGAAAAATGGGTATCAAATTAAAATAAGTGGGTTTAAGATTGTCTTCCAAATTACAAACTGAGCAAACACCTTTCTACTGCTTCACAAAAGTGGTAAAGACTGCAAAAACACACACAAATACAAAACACAGAAAGCATAACAACATTACTCAGAAAAAAATGCTATATTTAGAAAATTGCAATAAAAAAAGGAAGTTCATACATGAGTCTAAAAATAATTCTGAAAACATAAGTATAAGGTTGCAAGAACTAAGAAAAATAGACTCCTCTCATCACCGTCTGCTCAGTCAAAAAGGGTTAAAAATAGGCTCAGGTACTGCACCTGCCCCTGCGACCCTTGCCACTTCTTGTTGTTCCTGGTCGTGCTTTCCTATTTTTAAAACAAACTTCTCTCCATATCCTGACAGAAATAGCCACATCTATAGCAGAAGAAAACTGACTCTGCAAGTAAAGGGAAAATGGATTTTCATCCAAGTCTTCATAGGTACAGGTCTCTTCAGAACCACAGGAAGCATTCAGGTTAAAAAAAATAAATCTCAGATCTCTCTTACACACTTCTTCAAGTCTTGTATGCAAAATTTCAGACACACTTGCTTTTCCTTGCTCTTATACAGGTTCTGAGGGTACAAGTTTAAGATAAAACAAACACAACTCATTTAAATACTGCCTTGTACTACATTATGATTCTACTGCTGCACGCTGAATTAGTCACATTTTTATTTTTTTTTTTTAACTGTTACTAAACAAGTGAAAGCATCTCTAACTCTTAACAAGTACATAAATCTAGTAGCCTTGCGTTACTTCCCTTTAAAGTTTAGCCTGTTTAACTGGCTAATAAATCATGAACATGTAATTAGTAAGCAGCATTCGTAATACTAAAGTAATGCTCAAATCAACAGGAAGTTACCTTCACATCCACTAAAAATACACTGTGGTGAAAAAAAATATACAGTAAAAATAGTTATAGCCATTAGGGAAATAGGTTCTAACTATATATGTATATTATTTAGGAAAAGCTCTTTTACTTCTTTTGGTTACATTTGGGCAAGGAAATAAATGCAGCCAGTGCTGTTATAGCTGCTAAAAAAATGCCACGATTAGGTGTGATGATGTTAACATTAGCTCTCCCCTTTATTAAAAACAAGCACCATGATGATTCACATTTCTCTGTCCTGATCTTGTAAGAATAACTTACATTATTCTGGAAAAATTCTGCACAGTACTGTATAACAGTAAACTTTACCAAAGTGTTCTTTCCATTATCTTGCTGCCTAACCAGAACTTTTGGAAAAGCCATCTAGGCCTTGGCAAGGGCTACACACACGTGGGTTAGCCATGGAGTTTAATGACTAGCCTTAATGTCACCTTAGGCACTACTATATCCTAAGTGAATGTTTTCTCTCCTCATAAACCTGTATCTCATTAAAAAAAAAAAAAAAAAAGTAAAGAAAAATATTGAAGGTATTAAAAATAGCTACATGGTGAGGCTTTACGCCACAAGAGATGCCACCTTGCCTTCTGAGTCACAAAATTCAAACAGAGCTTGCAAAGGTGAGTCTCCTACAAAGATCTGTGCTTCAATTTGCACCAACTTGCACAGGGCTAGTCCCAGCCTGAATTCATCACTGAAAGTCCAAGATTTTCCATGTGAAAATGCTGACTCTTAAAAACTTCAGAATTAGGATTTTGTCTACATCTTGTCAAGATCTGGAACATCTGAGAAACTTTCATTTTCGTGGTTTGAAAGACTTGACTGTTACTTGCATTTTTCACTACACTCATTAACACATTTCCTCATAATTTTTTTTCTCCTAATCTCTTCTTCCATAAAAACCTTCGGTTTTCTTCTTACCACAAAGGTGAGGGGAAAAAAAACAGAGAAAACTGCAACTTAAGTATTTTCTCTTTCATTTTTTATTTTGTTTTCAGAAATGACTGCCATCCATAAAACATGTAGCAGTTAACTACTCCAGTTAACTCTTCAATCTTTTTTCAGACTATCTTTGGCAACAGATTTTATCATGTATTAAATCAGGATAGCAGAAAAACACATAATGTAATTTTCAGGTGCAGCGTTGTCTGCAACTTCCTTTACTGAACTGCATAAGTAGACCCACAGAAACATTTACTAAAGCATTTCCCTTCTTAAAACAAACAGTCCAACCCGTGCCAATGTGTTTTAAGACGTACTAAGTGCCAAGAAAAACCTATTAAGATGTATTCCTGCACCCCACCAAATAATTCTCCACGCAAGCCCATTCAAGTGGCTACGCCTCCTTCAGTCCAAAAGTTTACTGGTCCCAATTCTCATGTAAAGCTTTTATGTATTTCTCCTCACAAACACCCCAAACCTCTCAGGATTGAGCACACACACACACCCCACACACCCAGAACTGAACCTATCCACAACCGACGCGTCCTCGTCAAGGACCGAGTTAGAGAAATGACACCAATGCACCCTAAATACTGTAAGGTACCACCTTTTCCACTAGTCCAGCTTCCCTCTCACCACGCACGTTAGTAAGTTTGGATTATGTTGTTGCGGTTAGTACGACTATCATTGTTATTCTATCTTGGTTGTTTATTTTCTCCAGAGTATTTCCTGTGATTTTGCACAGCTGAGGCAGCGGAGATCCTCAAGACGAGCACGACTCGTTCTGCGCGCCCGTGTCACGCTCAAGGGCGGGCTTCAGGATTTCAGACACGGTAAAGCACCACTTCGGGGGGCTCTAGGAGCCGAAAGGAGAGGCGGCGACGCCGGCAAGGGCTGAGCCCTGCCCCGCGCTGCGGGGCAGAGAGGCCGAAGTCTCCCGTGCCGCGCCACGGCCCCAGCCGCCCCGA